>NC_089744.1:85461168-85548668 GCF_040412425.1 Macrobrachium rosenbergii | reverse complement strand
TATATATATATATATATATATATATATATATATATATATATATATATATATATATATATATAACTATAATGCCGTTATCATGTGTAATTTCTCATTTCTCTCATTGCTACTTAGGCCTATCAATTTGATGCCTCTTATGAAGTTAACTGAATATATAACGCCTATTCTTGTATTTCTTATTATCTAAGTTTCTAAAGAATTAAAATTAGCAAGAAGTCCAACATTATTTTAGTTAATGCCAAATACCAGCAGTGAAGAAGACTACCATGCTCATCAGTGGAGAATGTCTCCTCCTCATCGCAGAAGATGACTTACAGAAATCATTGGCCACTGGATTATATTATAACGCAAACTCTAACCTCTATTCTGCGTTTCTCTGATATGAAGTTTTCTTGGCAGGAATATGATGAAATAATATCTTGGTCTCATGTAGCCTGTTACGAATGGTTTGAGCAGCAACTTGAAGGGGGAGCGTAATGTTCTCTCTTTATAGCAACACTGGTAGCCAGGGGAGTTAGGCAGAGCTCCTTGATGCCTCCTTCAGTGATCATCCGATGATGATCCTTAATAGCAGTGCAACAATGAGGTCATCCTCCACTTTTTACAATGAATTTATCATATTTCCTCGTTCTCTCTGTTCTTGTATCCCTCTATACATGGTTGCTTTATTTACGCTAAGCTGCCGAGCAATATCTACGATAGAAACATTAGTCTTATGCAAGCTAATGATTGTGGTGCGGTGAGTCTGTTGCCCATCTTATCGGTGCAAGTGACGAGACAGTTTAGTTTAACTTTCCTGCCCAAATGTGGAGTCACACAATAACATACGACGTTATGAGATTTTTTCTTTTTTGTTTTTGACAACGATAATGGTTGAATTCTTTCTTTCTTTATTTATATATAATTTCATTGATGATTATTCAATATTATTTTATTAGTCAATAAGCTTTTATCTGGATTCGAAATATAGTTTCTTCTTTGACTCTTTTGCCCAATCATCTGAAGTGAAATTTTTCAAAATGTTTCGTCATTTTTCGTAATATGAATTTTTCACTCACCATTCTTTTTCATATTGTTAACCGTATGATTAATAACGAAAATCGAATAAGAAAATTACATTTCTTTGTAAATATCAAAAGAACAAATTACTGTTAGGTGAACGAAAACTTCTGGAACATGTTGCAAAACATTTTTGAGTGACTGTACAGTCGGCCAAATTAGAATTGGCAGAGTTTCATAATTTTTCGATCACCTGCCTGACGCACGATTCATGCCTGATTAATATATTTTTCTGTTCGAAGATGGAATAAATCTTATGTAATGGCGTTAAAAACAGTCACTGTAATCATTAGAACATCATGTTATATAATTACGTAAAACTATTTTCCATATAACAAAATTCAAGTGAACAAAACGAAGTGATAAAAAACGTCGAATCACGACCACTGCCATAATACAGTGTTGCCACATTTCCACAGCACTGACTTCTATGGTAGCCTAAAGTTTAAAGTCATTCAACCCAAAATTTTCCTTCATAGTCTAAAGATCATTTCCTGTAACTTCCCTTAAGTTAATCACAATAATTTTTTACATTTACTAAAACAATTTTAGATAGAGTTAAGCTACCATAATTAGATGGATCCCTAAAGCTGCTGTCACTCTGATGTCGCCTGCATTCGACGTGTCCAGCCAAGACTTTCCTGGCTCGATCAACTTCCGCTGCTTCATGATTCGGCGCAAACAACCACTCTTTGATGGCTTTTTATTCAGTCATTTTTTTTTATATGAAAAGATATATAAATATGCAAATGGTCGAGAATATAGGACAATGAATCATAAAATATAAGAAACTAATATATCTGGCCACAATAAACCCCTAAAAAGAGTATGAACATTTTTTTTCCACACTTGGTGTGGCAGACCCCACTTCTGCATCAAAACTTCCACACCGGAAGAGGCCACATTAGCACGTTTCGGCAACAATAGTAGACAGCTATCACTAGCAGTATCACATAAACACAGTCCTTATATTATCATTTCAATATAAAGTTGATAGTAGTTGAATGACTTCATTTGTTAAATTTTACAGAAAACAATGGAAACTGACAAAATGCTATCAAAAAAAAAAATTATAAAAGTGTGAAAAATAGGCCTAGAGTGGAACTCCTCGAAGCCCAGAGAAGAGCAAGACAATATGATAGTTGCAGCTGTCAAAGAACAGTCCCAGATGACAGCAGTTGCTGTGAAACAGCAGCTTGGACTGCAAATACAGTACGTGTGCAGACTGTGCGGAATAGGTTGCATGGGGCAGGAATGCATCACAGGATTCCGGCAAGGAAACGCAACGGCATAAAGAAAAAAGGATGGGACCTGTTTATTCCTATTATAAACTGATACGTTTTATATAAAAAAACTAATACAATTCGACTATAAAGTGAAAATAATACATAGTTAGTTGCAAAATGAAAAAAAGAAACTTTTGTTATTTTGTCTATTACTGTATATATATCCTAGACCTAAAGCTGAGAAATGATCAATAACTGTATGTATTTGACTGTTCATACAGGAATTATCTGTTTAATGGCGATTATACTGCACATTTATCTTCATATAGTTGTCTTGAGATATAATTTCAATCCATACCTATAGGCTATTAGGAAACATTATAATTTTCATTTATAGAGTATAATTCATATGTTGTAACATATATAAAAATGGAAGAAAATATGTCTGTAAAGTTGTAGGCCTACTCTCTCTTTTTTTTCTATGACTGACTACTCTCTATTGAATTGTCTGTCATTTGAAATAATATTTTCTGTGGACAGATATGCTGAAAATAACATCGCGCCTTCAAGGTGTAGTGGCAGAATATCAGCTGGGTCATGGGGATGGATGGCTGCCAGTGGACCGGGAGGGCTAATTGCCATCGATGACCGTTTCTGAACACCAATCAGTGTATCGAAATTTTACGAGACATTTTAGTACCCTCAGTTCGAAAACTATTACTGCCGTATCCCATGCCAGTATATATCGCCATAGATAATTTTGCGGTCCACAATGCAGAGGTTGTAAAGCAATGGTTCCAGCAGAATCCAGAAGTGGTTCGAACTAACTGGCCTGCCAAGTCTGCAGATCTGAACCCAATAGAAAACTTCTGGGTCTACATGACCCAACAATAGGGTGTTAATCGTGCTTACACCAAAGAGAACCTTATAAAGCATGCAATAGATATTTGGGAAAACTTAGGGCCAAAGAGGGGAGCAGCAAACACTTGCGAAGTCCTTGTTGCATCAATGCCAAATAGGGTAAGACGCGTGCTAGATGCACGAGGATTCTATACAAAGTTTTAATGAGTTATGCTGCCTTTTCAAATAATGTGATCAATTTTATCATTTTATTCCCTTTAGTTTAATAGTATTATTTTTAGTCCATGGGCCGGACCAGATATCGGTACCATCCAAGGTGTCAAAACTTTACTTGTGCCATTTTGTTTGTTGCATCAATAGAAGTAAAAAATGGTATGATAGCCTTTCCATGTTGGTAGCTTTGTGGCTTATATTTGCGAAAAACTCATTTTTGTAGGGTAATTTTTTCCTATTTTCATTTTTTTATTCAAGAAAACGGTGCATTGTATACATGAAGGGTATAGAGACTAATAATTTAGCAAATTAAATTCTGCACAGATTTGCTTCTATGCATTTTTTTGGTATGTGTCAAATTCGTGTGCAAATGAAGCCAGAAGTTGAAGGCATGTTATCCGCAAAATAAACAAAATGCGTTTTCTAGCTATATTTCGTTCAATAACACTAAAACAAGTAATTTCTTGATAAAATTTCATAGAGATGAGATTGTATGGTGATGATTCCTGTTTTGAATGGAATTTTTTTTCTTCAAATTTTATATATTGGCGTCTAAAAGGTAAAAAACTAAAAATTTATTTTTTTACAGAAATCCCGATCTTGATATTATTTACATCTTAATCCTTGCCAGATTATGTTTCTTAATCTATATTGTTAACTGTTACCGGAGAAAGTGTTGAATGATGGCGGACACTGAACACCCTTGTCCGGAACCGCCTCCAAAGGGCCCAAGGCTAAAGTGCATCATTCATTGTTCAGATGATACCGACAACCTAATTACACCAAAATCTGTCGACTCTTGGAAAACTCTCCTCCGGGCAGCTCAAATACGGCAACATGTTGGTCGTGCAAGCCCATCCATCTCAAGAATATATGAAGCAAATTGTATATTTTGTCAGAAAAAAACAAACAAACACGCCAAACAACAGAAGACCCGAGAAGTGTTAGTGAAGTGCAGAGAACTTACAGCTGATGCTAAGATCAGGAGTGCCGCCACAAAGAAACTGGACAGCAGAATTCTTGGCATTGTTAGCAGAGATGTTGTGGCCGCTGAAGCACACTACCACAGGTCCTGCTACAGATTGTACACAGGTAGTGAAACTTCACAACAGGAGGGTGCTCTTAGTGCCAATGCTCAAGAAGATGAAGATATATATGAGGCGGCTGTTAGTCATACAGTGAACTCTTTCATTACATCCGTGAGGAGCTTTTCGTTACCCCAAAGGTTCTGATGATGACTGATATTACCTCTAAACTTGCAGCATCGATGAAGAACTTTGGTGTGGATAAAGTACAGGACTCCACCAAAAAGCACATGCGTCAAAGGATTGAGACCGAGTTTGGTGGTTCTCTTCACATCATCCCAGATCATAATGGCAAACTTCTCATCTATCCAGACAATTTAACAGTGCAGGAGCTTGTCAGGGAAAACCAGTCTCTAAAGAAACAGTTGAAGACTCTGTCCAGAGGTGATGCCCAGATATCAACCAATCCTGGCCACCAGAGATAGAGAGTGTCAAAACTCATATTATCCCAAGATCCTTATTGTATTTCTTGTGCATCTTGCTCAGGCTCCAATAACCCGGACAGCATTGACAGTGTAACCCCAAGAGTTCAGCATCTCATGCAATCATTTGGCCAGGACGTAGTGTATGCAGTGACATGTGGCAAAGTCAAGCCATCCAAACACATTGCCCTGTCCTTCAGGTAATGTTCAGCTGATAAGCATCCTCGACCACCTTGGACATTGTGTTGCATACTCACAGATGGAGGAGATTGACACTGCCCTGTGCATGCAGAAGTTGTCTACATCAGGAGGTGGTCCTACACTGCCAAGCAGCATTTTTCCTAGTCTCTTCACAACCATGGCTTGGGACAACATTGACCACCTAGAAGAAACGCTGAGTGGTGAAGGTATGCCACACGGGGTGAATGGCATTGCTGTGCTGGAAAAGACAACAGTCCTGGTCCCTGACCAACCCAGGCCTACTGTGGCTAGAACAAAGAAGAGGAGCATTGATGCACCTCCGTTGATGCTGCCAACATACAACGCCGGGCAACGGGCAGGCCCACCGATGACCAAGACAGCTGAAGTTGTTGCTGACATGGAGACCAAGCTTGCCAGGCAGAAGAATCTTGTTTGGATGCTGAGCCGCATGCCTGCAGAGAAAGATCAGTCAGTGAGCAGCTGGACAGGCTTCAACATCAACACCCGGGAGGAAGTGGCAGTCACCCCTGACAACATTGGCTACCTTCCCACAATCAATGCCCCTGCCACACAGATGTCCACAGTCAGTGAGATTCTCAAGCAATCACTCCACATCCAGCAGTCACTGGGCCTGACAAAGTTTGTATGAGTCTTTGACCATGCATTATATGCAAAGGCTGTCGACATCACCTGGAAGCACCCTAAACAGTTCAGCAGCATCATCATCAGGATGGGTGCTTTTCATACCATCTGCACTCTTCTAGGAATCATCGGGAAGCGTTTTCAAGATGCCTGATTTGCCTACATGCATTCACTGGATGCGACTCTGTTGGCTGCTTTGCTGGTAAAGGTAAGCTATTAGCATTAAAGCTACTCAAGAAGGACCCAACTAACCATGCATTCAAGCAGCTGGGCCAACTCTGGGAATTAAGCAATGAGATCTTTGAGAAGCTTGAGCAGTTTACCTGTGCAATGTATTCTGACTGCAGGAGCAACAAGGACAGAAGCAGTACCGTCAGGTGCAGCAGTGTCAACGAGCTGTGCTACCAGCTTTTCTGTGCCAAGAGAGGGGAAGCAGAGTCAAACCAACTGCCACCATGCAGAGACTGCCTCTTCCTACACACTCAGAGAGAGCCAACTTCCAGGCTGCTGTCTGGAGACATTGTCTGGAGTCCAAGCCCAGCATTCCAAGCCCCAGTAAGAATGGCTGGACTGAAGAAGTGGTGTTGGAGCTACTGGCTTGCAAGTGTTCACGGGTTTGCAAGCTGCCTGATTGCAGATGTCTGGTCAGTGGCCTCACATGTACTGATATGCACAAGCTGCAGACCTGCACTAACCAAGCAGTGCAGAAGGAGGAACCTGACATTGAACCGGATTCTGAGGATCCAGAGGATGATTAAATGTTGGAGCTGATGGAATATTATTATTAATAGGTTGAGTTTCGTTCTAAGAAGTCCATACATGAAACGTCACCCTTAATTAACAAGATGATAATCTTCTAACTGCACAAAATTGTCTGGCTGTGATTAGAAAAAAAAAAGACAGAAGTCGTTTTGCATATATTTACCCCTTCTAAGTGCAATGAATTCTTAATTAGCTTAATAATGTTCTCTATAATTGGCCAAAACTATTGGTGAAAGTAGCATAATTATATATGTTTATGAGTTAAGAAATAATTTATATATTGTGTCAAACCTCTCACCTCTTGTACCTCTGAAAGCTATTGAAATATAATTTAATATTTTTTTGTACATAGATTATACTTACAATTTAAAGAAGTATGTAAAAAGTTTATTGGAATTGGTACATTGTGCCCTTGAGGTGAAAAAATAACACATTACATCGTAGGATAGCAATCTAAAAATTTCACCTAATTGTCAAAATAGAGATATTTGCGTTTGCTATGGAAACCTCATTTACAACAAATATTCTTTTGTAACCAAATATATTTCTTTAATTAGATTTCCCCTGCAGCTTTATAGCTTTAGATTTGAATTTTGTTTCTATATTGGTATATAGTGGTCACATAATGAAGTGTTCCAAGAAGTGGAAAAATTATGGGTAAAAATATATTTGTTGTACTATGAATAAAGTCTGCAACATATATACACCTATTTTATATTTTGACCTTCTAGAGAAACTCATGAGCAACATTTTGAGCCCTTATTTATGAGGATATGTTGAGTAGTTTTAAAGTTATGAATGACTTTGTTACTTGAACTTGGAAAAATAGCCCTCTTAAATTTCGTCTCACTTATATGTTTGAACTGTGATATCAATCAAAAAGCTACTCATCTGAAATGGCTATCATGTCATTTCATTAACTTTAGATATCAGACTATCCAAAAAACAGCATAAAGTTTTGCCACCTCGAATGGTACCGATCACCCAAAATTTGGGGTCTGGCCCATGGACTATTTGTATTTGACTTCATTTCGGCTCATTTACTTCTCTAACATTTTCTTATTCATGTGAATCTATACATACTTATAGGCCTATGTTAGGACTGAATTCTACTTAATTTATCTCTCTCTCTCTCTCTCTCTCTCTCTCTCTCTCTCTCTCTCTCTCTCTCTCTCTCTCTCTCTCTCTACACACACATGCATAATATATATTTTATATATATATATATATATATATATATATATATATATATATATATATATATATATATATATATATATATATATATATATAATATGGATATGTTTATTTTCATTTGTTTGTTAATATGGATATGTTTATTTTCATTTGTTTGTTAGCTTTACTCCTTATTTGACTGCATTACAACTTCATGAGTTTCTGCTTTTTCTTATGTATATATATATATATATATATATATATATATATATATATATATATGTGTGTGTGTGTGTGTGTGTGTGTGTGTATATATATATATATATATATATATATATATATATATATATATATATATATATATATATATATATATATATATAATTTAATTTAATTTTTATTGTAAATATCGGAAATAGACTTAAATGAGAAAGTTACCTTTCATATTTTCTAACCTTTCAGCTACGTATAATATGCTCACGTCAGTAGGTCTAGGCATACGTGTGAAACTGATTCTAATTAATTTCTGTTTAGGAGAAATGAATATCTACATCAAGATTAACCCAAGAATGCTTTTATGAAAGTAATTCTTTTGTCCTAATGTATTCTTCAGCTTTGACTCCCACGGCTTTCCACCTTGTGCAAATGAAACAGGATGACATGAAAGGAATTAGATTGAAGAAAGACTAAATTGTTTTCATCTGATTTCTTAGGTTGCTTTTTGACATGATATAGCTAGGTCTGAGTAAATTATGTTAAGCGCTAACGAAAAGGATAAGAACAAAGGAGAACTTTGTCAATAAAAAAAGAATAACGGGAATCATCAAATAAAGCAGATTAATGTAGATATTGTCGATTTAAACATTCATTCACATTAAGCGTCCGAGAGAGATACTGCTGAAAATAGACCTACTGTAGGTAATCAGGTGTCAGAATCGGAAGTCAAAGTTAGGCCAAGTATATATGCCATGCCAATTATTTCATTGATCAAAGGACAAAATTAGTTGAATTACACTTTGCTATTAAAGAATATTGACAGGCTTCATTATTATTTATCGGCTGTAGGTGGCGAACGACGACACACCAGTAGCCTACTGTATGATACGTTGGGTCATCGTCAAGACTCAAGCAGAAGCAAAGCCAAATTCCAATTGCTTCTGAGGCTGTCACGATTGAAAAGGAAATAATATGGCACCTGCATATGGCAATATTTCCATAACGAACGATGAATAAAGAAACTGCGCCAATTTTTCTTTGGCCGACTGTACATAAACATCTGCAATTCGTCTGAAATCAACCGATATACTTATATCAAATTCTATTGATCAGCTATCATTTTTTTATGTAATTGTCATGATTTTGATTTCTTTAAACACTTTCTCTTGTTTGATTTTAATAAATTGACATGGAAAATAAACTACAAAGGCAAAAGTTATTTATACGACACTTTTTGAAACGTTTCACGATATCGAGTCGTGGTTTAACTTTATAAAAAGCGAGATCGAATCAAAACAGATCAGATGACATGGGAGGCAGAGCAGAGCAGAACAGAGCAAAGCAGAGCAGAGCGCGAATCTCAAAATCGTCGATGTTAGCCACAGAAATGGCAAAGTTAAAATGTCTTCCGTGGATTTATTAAGTTTTGATGGATTTACGAGCATCATTTTAAAAGAAGACGACTCATATATAAATATGCAACATGAAGTGCTCTCATATTAGTTTAGGTAGATTTTTAAGTAGCCTAGCTTTCCGTAGGGAGCCTAGTCTAACATTTACATCAGGCTATTAACCTTATCCATATGAGCTAGATTTTTGGTTAAGTAGGTCAGTCTAGGCTAGGCCTATAACAGGCTAGACTAGGCTACCTTCTCATGTTCTTATGTGTCATGATCTCATTTTTCAGGTTGCTATGATTGGCCTAGGCCTATGCGAGTAGGTAGGCTAATTTAAGATTATCCTACAGATAGGCTAATGTAAGTTAGGCCAAAGCCTGGTCTGAGATAGCCACCGTCACTTATCATTTTTATGGCTAGGAGGTAGCGGCTAGCCCATTTGGTTCCATATGCATAGGCCTAGACCAAGCCTCAGCTAGGCTATGTTAGGTTTGAAAGGCCTATCCTAGTCTACTGCCTACCAGTAGGTCATATGTTTAGGATATGTTATATAACCTAATAGCCCGCTGCCAATGGTACTATTTTTGCCTCATTTGATGTAAATATGTCTGTGCATATTTTTGGCCTAGGAAATAACTTATTTATTTACAGGTTGGGAAGTTGGGTAGATGTTTTAGGTGAGGCTACTGCTCCAATTTCATTTTTTTCTACTTTTCACCCACTTTGTCTCCCCCACCCAAAACCCCTGGTTCCGACCTGTGGTCCACGAAGATTGTTGGGTGGTTGTAAGGATTTTTCTGTCCATTTTATTAGTGTTGACATATTAATACAGTTTTTAGAAAGATTTATTGTCAGAAACAAAGGAAATAAGGGATGGAGCTATTCTATACAATTACCCTAGCAAGTTTACAGTTTATAAATAACAGTGAATGGGAATGTATATTTTAGGTTATAAAACAGACCCACAACTTTTGATATTTTAGATGTTACAAAGGTTAAGTGTTCCCCAAATATCAGTTTCTTGTCAAGAATGACTTGAAGGAATTTACCAGGAGAGAAGTGTGCTACAATTCTTATTTCTGTGCTATGCCTAATTTTGTTTTATTTTCAGATGTCCATTTGCCATAAATATCAAGATAAAATTGATAACCAAAGCTACATTTAAAACAGATAAAGAAGTATATACGAGATTTCCCATGCTACATAACCATCCAAGGCAGGCACAATCACAGCACTGAGTCTGCAGCATGCTTTAAAGCAATAACTTCCAGATCCAAGGCAATTGCGAGTGCACAATCACAGCACTGAGTCTGCAGCAGCTTTAAAGCAATTGCGAGTGCTTCCAGACACCAAAGAAGAATTTATGCAAAGTATTTTTGCATTAGGTTAATATTTTTATTGTCAATTGCGAGTACTTTACATTAAGCGAGTGCTTAAGAGAGGATGGTTGAATTTATGCAGTATTTTTGCATTAGGTTAAACCTTTTATTGTCACTTTTTTTAGAGTAAATTTGTTATTTCGAGTAAATTTGTTATTTCGTTTTTTTATTGTAATTATATTTTGATATAAAAGATCTAGTAAGTATATGCATGAGTTTCCTGTGTGATAGCTTATGCTTTGAAAATAAACCAATCCTTTATAAATGCCTATAGTTTGCTACATATTTTCTTTGCAGTGGAATAATTTTTAAACTTTGTTGCCTTAGTTTTTGTTGTTATATATGTGTATATATATATATATATATATATATATATATATATATATATATATATATATATATGGCACCTTTTCCTTAGGCTTGTTATTTTTATAAGAATTAAATCTGGCAATATTTGATTGTAAGACTTGTTTGTAGATGTGGACACTTCACTTCTTACTCTATAGAAGGTATACGTGAAGTTTGTGCATTATTTTTTGTTTTGAACCAATTGTCACTGTGAATCTGGCTTTCCTAGGTATGACCCCATGCCAAGCTGCTAGATTCCACGAGGAAAAATTTGGATTAGATTTATCTCTCATTGCAAATAGTGCAATTAATCCATCCAAAAGGGCTGTGGCTTATATTCATGAATGCTGGCTTCAGGAGCATCACGGCAGTATTGTCGGAAATAGTATGTTTAATGCTATCAAGTCATACGCTGAGAAAAATAAAACGAGCACAATTAGAGTTGAAAGTGATGAAGATAGATTCACCATAGTTTTAGTCACCGAGTTTATGCTTAGGGTGCACAAAGAATTCAGAGAAGAGAAGCAGGAGAACTTGTCTTTGTGGATGCGACTAGCCATGTAGGTAGATCAACTCAACACCAGTGTCGTCACAGTACTTTCATGTTCTGGACCTGCTGGTGCAGCTCCTCTTGGTGTTCTTTTCACGTCTTCCCAAAGTGAAGAAGCTTATGAAGCGGGTGTGTACTGCTGTGCATTTAAATGTACATCATTTTTTATTTATTAGAAAAATTCCATATTTTCTGAAATTTAATAAACTTAGATTATGATTTAATGTAACTACTGGAGGGTGATCCTAACAAAAATATATATTTATGTGTATATATAATTTATTCTCTATTAATTTTTATTATTGGAGTTAAACCAATAAGTGAAAAGGTTTACATTGTAATGATCATTATTTTTTATGTTTTTTGGACAAGTTTTGACATGCTGAAGAATGTACTGGGAGAACATGGATTTTTTTGGCAAAGGCTTTCCTGACAGTTTTATCACAGACAACGGTGACCCTGAGAGAAAAGCTTTGAGAAGTGTGGCCTAATGCACAGTTATTTTTGTGCATATTCCATATCCTCCAGCAGTTATGGCGGTGGGTTTGCAATACCAGCCACGGGATACAGAATGATGATCGCCAATTGCTGATGGAAGTAGCACGAAAACTTGTTTATGCGGATCAAGTAGACAAGTTTGGTGAAGTATGGGCCAGTTTTTTGCAGAGTCCAGAAGCACATAAGTATAACCAGTATAGAAGGTGAATATTCCATGACTTTGTAATACATTTCATGAAGAGATTTAATTTCAACATATTTTGCGTAATTCAAAGATAGAAAGATATAATGAAAACATCATCAGTGAATTTTTATTATTTTTCATCGTGTGATGTATAATGCATTTTGGATGAATGTGGTGGTTGCCATTTATTTATTCTACCACAGTGTTTAAGCAACAACTAGAAATAATTTCACAGCATTGAAGGGGGCATTGTGTTTCATAAATCTTCTTGAATAACTTGTTTTACTGCTTTGATGTTTTTGGGAACACTAAATACTATTAAGATTCTTCTGTTGTATTCATGCAGCTTATTAAAAAGGGATAAATTATTAATCACAGTGTTTATGTCAATGAGCACTTCATTTCTGGAGCAGAACTCACAAAGCAGAAAATGTCATTTATGTACTGGGTAGCATTCATGTGATGCACATTGAGAAATGACCAAATCCATTGAACCACTTATTGGCTATCTTTATTTTATAAAGTGTTGCTCCTCGCAGTATACATTCAAGGTTCATAATCATTATTGATGTACCTGTATTTGTAATAAACTAGTATCATAAGCTGCATTTTTTTTTATATTTACATGACTACAGGTATAGTACATTCTAAAAATAGTTTAGCCCAGGCATTTTCCTTGTGAAATTATTGATAAAACTTTTGATATTTACTTTGTTACCATACGTACACTAGTTAATGATATAAATTTATTGGAGCGTTGAATTGATGGAAGTCAAGAGCTTTTGGCTTCAGTTTTTTTCTCTTCAAAAATTTTTCTATTGCAATACACTCCCTGAACACCTGAATTAGCCCTGGTCACCTACCAGCCCGAACTATATCCCCATAACTCATTACCCACAAAGTGGGTAATTAACTGTCAGCATTACCAACACTTACAGGAAAATCTTATCAAGTGAGTTACCTAGCGTACCATTGGCAACACTGCTGCAAGTCCCGGCTGTGTATGGCCGAAATCCCCAATTGCTTTTTGTTTACCGTGCTGTTAGGATTTGTCCTACATCAGGCGAATTTTTTGGTTCTCAGCCCAACCCCCCTTTTTCGTTTTTTTGGATTGGATAACGACTTGGGCTGGTTTTTTTTTTTATCGCCCCATCTCTCCTGGATTGTTCTTTTCATGTGGATTTGGACCTTCTCTCCCGTCTTGACTTGGCCTGGCTTTGGATTTGAAATGGATAAACTAGATAAGACGCCCCCCTTGGACAACAACTCGGCTTCCACCTCTGCTTCTGCCGTGACGACGGAGCTCGCTACCGCTGGAGAAACCACAGCCCATCGTTCATGCACAGCCTGCAAGAGAAGGATGAGTACCCTTAAAAATGACAGACATTCGTTGTGCATAACTTTCAGGAAAGTACAATGTAACGTCACATTGCAATGTGACGAATGTAGGTCATGGTCAATAGGACAGATGGAAGATTATCTCAAGCATAGAAAATTGTTAGCTTCTAAGAGCAAGCGTAAGGATGCAGCGGTAGAGACTCAGAGTTTTGACAAAGATGCCTTAGAATCGGAATTATTTAGGAATTTTTCAGCTCCCCTGCCTGTTCCAGAACCAGCCCTAACGGGTGCTGGGAGTCATGGAGAACCGCAAACCTCAAAGGTAGGATCTGCCGGCCCCCCCAGCGCAGAGCAGGCAGTGTCAGCAGCAGATTTCCCCTTTCCCCCTGGTAACGTAAGTCCTAAGGTAAAGTCAAATTTAGGCTTGACTCAGACAGTTAGGGATAGGATGGTGGTAGATAGTCAGGAAGATAAGTTGAAGGTGCAGCCGGAGTCAGGTGTGATTAAAGTTGCAGCTCCCTTGTTAGATCCAGCAGCGATTCTCTTTCCGGCAGTAGGCTCTCTGCAACAAAAGGTTGCAAAATCAGCGGAGGATAATTCAATTTTGGTTGCTAGCTCTTCTTGTTCGGATAGGTTGAGAGTATCCTTCCTCTTCTTCGAAGTTTCTGTTTCCCCTGGGGACAACCCTTCGTCCCATGCAGAGACTAATTCGGTAGATCAGTGGCTGAACATTGCAGAATATGATGCTGATCTGTTGGGTCTTTTGAAAAATCTCCCAGAATTCACGAATGATGCTTTACAAGACTATTAAGGGGGAACAGAATCGGTCTATTTTCTCTCCTTAAAATCTATGGCCTCTTCTGTATCTGCAGACATCTCCTTTTCTCCTGTGGCTTCAAAATCTTCTTCTATTGCTCTTTCTCAGCCTTCCGTTTCGGGTCATTCTTCAGGGAAACTTTGTTTCTTCTCTCGTTCATCCGAGCTCTCTACCATTAGCGGACTTGCCTTCGGGACAATCTTCCGCAAATCTCATGACTTCTCATCCTCCGGAGCTAGTCGCTGCGGCAACTGGCAGTGCAGCTGTTCCCGCGTTCAATGTTCCGGCTCCAGTAGTCTCAACAATCACTCCAGTAGCTAGGATTACTGGTAACTTATCATCCGCAAACGCTTCGGGTTCGGTACCCCACAGTTTTCCATGCGAAACTCCTTTGAGCTCCGGTCCGACTGGGACGTTCTCCACCTGTCTGACGTCATTGGCAGGGACTCCGGTGGTTACCCCGAGTGTGGCTTCTTCTCTCTTCCCTCCTTCAGTACCTTCCTTCTCTACCTTTCCAACGGGTTTCCCTGTTCCTCCGGTTAGGGCGGTTTTTGTAGGTTCAGGTTCGGTTGCGGGTCAGCAGGGTTTTTCCCCCCCTAGTTCTTCTTCCACAAATAGCGGAGTCTGCTGCGGTTCCTCATCCGCATGCAACTATTATTCAGTCTAGTTCGGCGGTTGCGGGTGTTGCGGCTTCTTCGCTTTCTGAGGTGGGCGTGGTTGGCCCAGGTGTGGTTGGCCCAAGTGTGGTGCCACCGTTGTTGGAGAGTGCAGGGTTTGCGCAACCCTTCTCGGCGGCCCACGACATGATCGCGACTGATCCCCCAGGTGTTCGTCTTGCGCACTCAGGTATTTCGTATTCCGGGTTGGCGGATCCAGCGTTTTCTAAGAGTCAGCCTGTCTCTTTTCCTGTCTCGACTCGGTCGGATCTTCCCGATAAGGATTTCTCTTGCGAGGAAGAGGATCTGGTACCGGGAGCCTGTTCTCCTTCAACGAACGAGAACAAGTACAAGCGGATGGTGGACTTCATTCATGCGCTTTATCCAAGGTCCAAGGCTCCGGAAGAACCTTTTCAACCTAATCAGGCGATGTTCCAGTCACTGTTTGCGACAAAACCACTGGTTGCGCATGCACCAAAGAATCTAGTTTGGTTAGGCCGTGTCGAGCAGGCATTGAGGGAGGCGGACGGTAGGTTAGCGGCATTAATTGGGTCGGGTAAGCAGGATTCTAGCTTGCTTCCTACTCGGAAAGGGTTTTACAAGGTTACTGGTAACCCTTCTGCGGGTGTTAGGGTCCCTCTAAATGAATCGGTGGAAGCTCTTCTGTGTAGGTTTCCTGCCTCGAATCGTTTGGTATCTGTCACGGCAAGAGAAGCGGGTATTTTGGAAGACACTTTCCGTACTCAGTCGGAGGCCTTATCCCATTCAGTGTGGATGTTATCCAGTTTAATGGGGTTCCTTAAACAGGATGGATATTCTCCCTCGGACCCGACGTTGTTCGACAATCTCATCACTTCATCAATGGGCCTAGCCTATCAGGCGAACATTTCGGCCGTATGTACGACTTTCTTCGGTAAGAAAAGGAGGGACTTCTTTCTGAACCACCTGCCTCCGCATTATCCGGGCATTCACAAGAGGGTTCTGTTGAGGGCACCATTGGCGCTCAGCAACAGTCTTTTCAGGGAAGAGGATGTAGCATCTATGGTAAATTTTGTTTCCTCTTCATCGGCTGTCAAGTCACAGCAAGCAATGATTCGGGTGGCAGCGCATACCGCCAGATCACCGAGAGTTTCCAGGATGACATCACCCTCTAAGCAGACACGTTCCAAATCTCCAATTAGGTCCCCTAAGAAAGTCCGTTTCTCATCCAAGTCTTCAGTTCCTGCTTCGGATCCGAAACGTTCTGTCCTTAAGAAGGGTTTTCAGAAATAGGAGACATTCCCCTCATCTGCACCGGTAGGAGGTTGCCTAGCTCTATTCTGGGAAATCTGGAAGGAGTGTGGTGCGGAGAGTTGGGTAGTGGAGGTGTTAAGAAGGGGTTACAGAGTCCCTTTTCGCTCTCTTCCTCCGCTATCCAGCTCACCGGTTCATCTTCCCAGTTATTCCCCTTCCTCCATCAGGGGAATAGCTTTAGCAGCAGAAGTCCGAGCCCTTTTAGAGAAGGGAGCATTAGAACCCCCTCCTTCTTTCCCATTATTTTACAGTCGGATTTTTGTGGCACCAAAGTCGGGAGGATCTTGGAGACCCATCATAGATCTCTCGAGTCTCAACCGGTTCATCATCTCCCCGAAGTTCCATATGGAAACTTCTCAGTCGGTGCTGCGGTCGGTCCGGAGAGACGACTGGATGATTTTAGTGGACCTCAAGGACGCGTATCTCCAGGTTCCGGTTCATCTGGAATCTCGGAAGTTCCTTCAATTCTCGGGTCCAACTGGAACATTTCAGTTCAGAGTCCTCTGCTTCGGTCTGACCACAACACCTCAGGTTTTTACGAGGGTGATGTCTCCTATATCAGACATAATGCATCGTCGGGGTTTCAGGATGAGGCGCTACCTCGACGATTGGTTAGTTCAGGCTTCGTCAGTAGACAAAGTTTTGCAGGCGAGGGACTTCTTACTAAACTTATGTCAGAAGTTGGGAATTCGAATCAACTTGAAAGAGTTCATTAATTCCAGCTCAGACAAAGACGTATTTGAGAATAACAATTCAGACTCGTCTTTTGAGGGCTTTCCCGACGGAGGAACAAGTCTTGGCAATTCTGAGCCAACTGGAAACATTCATATCGAACAGAGCTCAACCTGTGAGCCTATGGAAGAGCTTGCTGGGCAGGATGGCCTCCCTCTCACTCCTAATTCCAGGGTCTCGTCTCCGGATGCGTCCTCTTCAGGCATGTCTCAGGAATCGCTGGGACTTTCGGGAAGAGGACGCGTTCATAGTCTGGGACGATTCTTGCCTGAAGGATCTTCGGTGGTGGTCAGAAGAATATCATCTGACCATCGGAGTAAGATTGGACTCCCCCCTTCCAGACATCCATCTGTACACAGATGCCTCAGATCAGGGTTGGGGAGCAACCCTGGAGGGGCCTTTGGACGAGTCTGGATCGGAGGGAGTCCATCAACCACAGGGAACTAAGAGCGGTGGAAGAGGCTCTAGGTTGCTCCGCAGATCAAATAAGCAACAAGACTGTAGCGCTCTTTTACGACAATGTAACAGCAGTGTCATACCTCAAGAAGGAGGGGGGGACAAAATCGTAAGAATTGAACCAAATCGCACAGAGAATTCTCCATTGGTGCGAGAGCCATAGGACTACTCTCATTCCCCAGTTTGTGTCGGGGAGACTCAACATCTTGGCGGACGCCCTAATCCGCTCGCAAGAGGTTCTGGGAGGAGAATGGACGCTAGTGCAGGAGGAAGTTCAACTTCTATTGAAGAAATGACCAGCAACAATAGACATGTTCGCTACAAGACTAAATTTTCGCCTCCCAGTATACTTTTCCCCAGTAGAAGATCCCATGTCTTTCGGGACGGGCGCCATGCTGCACTCTTGGAACAGCATGCAAACGTATGCATTCCCTCCATTCAGAATGATTCAACAAGTGTTGATGAAGCTCAGGAACTCCAATAACACCCAAATGACGTTGATTTGCCCTTTCTGGCCTCAAAGACCTTGGTTTCCGGACCTTCTGGATTTGCTGACAGATGTTCCGGTATTCCTTCCAGATAGGAAAGGTCTTCTCAGACAGCCGCACTTCCATCACCGGAACCTCCGCGTGCTGAAGCTAGCTGCGTGGAGACTGTCCAGCGAGCGGCACCTCATGCCGGACTCTCTAAGGCAGTGGCTCACCAACTGTCCTTCTGTCTGAGAAGATCAACCAGGAAACTGTATCAGGCCAAGTGGGTGGTTTACCGCAATTGGTGCCGGAACCAAGGTCATCGTATTTCACTTCCAACAGTAGCGAAAGTAGCGGGCTTTCTCCTTTTTCTTAGGAGGGAAAAGAAACTATCGTACTCTACGATCACAGGTTACAGATTAATGCTTAGTAGTACATTCCGTTTCCATCTTCCGGAATTGGCGACCAGCAGAATACTTCACGATCTTCTAAGGTCTTTTAAGATAGAACGCCCAGTTCTTCCGCTTCGGGCACCATCGTGGGATTTAGCGGCGGTATTAGGTCTCCTTAGATCATCAGCATACGAGCCATTAGAATCACTGTCGTTAAGGCAATTGACGAAAAAAGTATTGTTTTTGGTTGCGCTGGCCACAGCTAAAAGAGTAGGAGAAATACAGGCTGTTGCAAGAACTGTATCCTTCTCAGGAAAAGATATTTTTCTGTCCTACTTGCCGGAATTCGTAGCTAAATCGGAATGGGAATCGAATCTTTTACCCAGAGCGTTTAAAGTAACGTCTTTGGAAGATTTCGTAGGAGGTGACGCTTCAGAAATGCTATTATATGCGGTCAGAGCGCTGAAGGCTTATTTATCGCGCACAGAAAAGATGTTGCCTCGCCCGAGAACGCTATTCGTTTCTCCCAGATGTCCTTCGCGTTCGATCTCGAAGAATGCTATTAGTTCTTCTTAAGAGAAGTGATTCAACAATCGTCAGCAAATTCTTCAGCTCTTTCGGAACCGTCGAACTCCTCTGAGCGCCCAAGAGCTCATAAGTATTAGAGGGGTGGCGACATCGTCGGTATTTCTCAGGAATTTCTCGGTGTTGGCAATACTAGAAGCAGCAACTTGGAAATCAGTATCTGTTTTCACGTCTTTCTACCTTAAGGACATTCAATTTTCGTCGGAGAAGGGTTACTCTCGGTCCTTTTGTGGCGGCCAATTCAATTCTTTAGTAAAGGGTAAACTAAGGGGGGGGGAGAAGAGTAAGGGCGGGGTAAGACAACGTAAGATAGGGAAGTAGAACTGTCAGTGAATCGGAATTCATTTACGGAACACAAGATTTTACAGTAATTCAATGAGGTTATTCACCCATTCGGCACAGCATCGACAGCAACGGACAGCTATAAATCGGAAGATCCAACTGCACACTCAACGTATCCTCCATACATGAGAGGCTACAATAGCCACATGGGAGGTTCGTCGTACCCCTCCATACATGAGAGGCTACCAATAGCCACATGGGAGGTTCGCCAGGCTCCGCTACATGCGAGGCTTTGATTAGCCACTTGGGAGTTAGTTTTTCCTTCATCCGTGGGAGGTTTTCTTTGAATACCACGTAGGAAGTAGCTCGACCCAGACAGTACCGTGACTCGAGACTGACGTTAAGGGTACTCTCTCCTTTCAGGCATTCCCACCTGCCGAGTGGACAACCAGGTGAGGATTCGTTTATATGCAATAGTAGGCAAATAATGAGTTACCTGCTTTACTTGTTGGTAGGTCGGTCTGACTTAAATTGAACCCACCTCCACTAAATTTTGTTAATCGGGCTAATTCAGGTGTTCAGGGAGTGTATTGCAATACTGTATGAAGTTTTCATACCTGAACACCTGAATGATTCCCACCCTCCTCCCCACTTCAATCTGATTAATGAATAATGCAATTGGGGATTTCGGCCATACACAGCCGGGACTTGCAGCAGTGTTGCCAGTGGTACACTAGGTAACTCATTTGATAAGATTTTTCTGTAAGCGTTGGTAACGCTGACAGTTAATTACCCACTTTGTGGGTAAAGAGTTATGGTCATATAGTTTGGGGTGGTAGGTGACCAGGGCTAATTCAGGTGTTCAGGTAATTATTACAATATTAGTTTTAATATGAAAACTTCATATTTACAGTCAATCTGAACACTGAACAAGAAGTACCTAGCCTTTAGTAATGTAATCATAAATTAATTGCAGTCACTTAAGAGTTATATTTTTGTCGAGATGTAATGTGCAAGATGAGAAGCATTCTGTATCTTCAAGCACGCATCCTCATCGACTTCATCGTTGAGCTGCTTTTGTTACTTGAGGTATATCTTTGACGGGTATACCAATATATCTGCAGTTGGTGAAAGTTGGCCATTGTGTGTCCTTCGCATGGGATACTATTCTATCTCCCTTTTGCGAGCTGCTCATAATATTATTCTCCTGGTATTGGTGCCTTGATAGTCCTGTGGGCTTTGGTTTGGCATGTTGCCTATGTGGGTTTCCAGTTGGTTGAGGTTGGGTCGAGATGGACCTCTCTCTTTATATTTATATCTAGATTAGTACTAGTAGACGCTTTTATTTTCATGCTAGTAACATTATTTTCATGACATTCATCTTCATTATTTTCATCATGCCATTTCCATAATTAGTGATTTCCGCATAATAGTATCATCATATATTATTTATAGAATTGTGTAATATTTTTCTCTTTATATACTGGCATTTAGTAGTAGGAGAAGTTTGAAATTGTCAGTGCAAGCTGCATGAAGAAAATTTTGATAATCATGAACAAGCCATCTCTTCGTTTGGAACATGAGTTAATTCCATTGCCTTAAAGTTGAGTATTTATAGGCATGATATCGCTAAGCATAACATGTATGATTCTACTAAATCTTAGACTTAATGGAGCCCCTCACTGGGTGAATGGTTACTGTTCTCGAGTGTCATTCAGTTGACCCGAGTTCAATTCCCCCTCACCAATGAGGACTCGGAGAAATGTATTTCTGGTGATAGAAATTCACTTCTTGGTGTGGTTTGGATTCCATGTTATGCTGTAGGTCTGACTGCGAATAATCATTGGTTCCTTGTAATGTAAAAAGAACATACAATACAGTAAACTAAAAGTAGATGGAGGAATTTGTTAAAAATCTAGTGTTAAAATTCAAAGAATGGTGTCTTTCATGGTTTAAGTACCATTTAATATCTTGCATGAATGTGCATGCATGGTAAAATAAATTTTATCCTGACATACAAAATTTTAGCTTTAAGACTGTAGCTTTGGATCATCTTTGATTCATTGTCGTCATCATCAACTGCCACAGATGGCTCTTGCCTCTCACACACACACACACACACACACACAACCCACCTCCTCTTCAATCTACATGGAATGGGAAAATGCGGACCGGCCCTCACTTCCATTACGACCCCTTGTGCTATGAAATAAAATTGTCTATGATATTAAGTAGTGTTCAAGAGTATAAAGCATTTATATCACGGCTCTTGAGGAGTTGAGATTGTTATCACAAATAATCTTCCTGATGTTATGTTGGTGTGTGTTTTTTATTACTTTAGAGTGTACAATAATACTGTAATTAAGTTGCTCAAATTTCCTACAGATATCTCTGGAGGTTGGTACAGAGGCGAGAAGAGTGGAGCTTATCATTTAGAGCAGGAAAATTATTTGGTGGACATAACACAAACAATTATGCAGAAAGTACCATCTGCATAATCAAAGATGTCATTCTTAACAGGTCAGTTTGAAGCCTTTCCTCCCAAAAAATTTAGTATAGAGGCCAGTCCATTACCATATGTGTAGTAAAACTAAAATACTTTACCAGAATTCTGATATGTAAACTGATTTGCGTCACTTTACAGGCAGGTTGGGACAATTGCAGAATTCAAAAAGAAATTTAAAAAATCATAATGTAATTTTACTAGGATTGAAAGTAATTTTTTTTTCTTTTTACTTTGGTGAGTACTTAAGGAATCAAAAATTGAAACTTATTGCTGATAATGTTTCACTAAACTGTCAATAAGGCACTAGATGATTATCAATTTATTTTACTGCAAATGTTGTTTCCTCATTTTGCTTAACCTTATTGGAACCTTATTGGAATTTTTCCTGTTGGTGTTCTCTGGTATAGAACTTAATGCCTTTCACTAAGAGTTCCAGGTGTCTTAGAATGTTGAAGGCTTAGACCTAAAGTGTAAAAAAACGAATACTTCTATTTGGAATGCTTATGAAGTTTAATGTTGCTTTTAATATGCAAGTTAATTTATTCATATCACAGTTGGCATGCTATCATGAAATAAATTATTTTAAGTCTAGTCACTTTTTCTTTTCAGATGCAAGGCCCTATAATACAAGTCAGTTGATTGTATACATCAATCTATTTGACTTGTACATGAAACGCCGTCTTCTGGATATTGCTCTAGGGAGGAAGAAACTGAAAACTCTGGTCAAGAATTCATTCAGTTCCTCCAGAAAATGTAACACAAAAAGATCAAAATAACTTTACCGTGAAAAGTACAGATAGGGATTTTAACTACAATGTAGACATTAAAAATGGCATTTGTGATTGCTTGGCAGGACAAACAGGGAGCATTTGCAAACACCAGGTTGCTTGTGCAAATGTCCACTTGCAGCAGTTGCCCCAATTATTTGAAAGCACTAAAGAAAATAGGAGATGGCTTGCTGGTGTAGCAATGGGAATAGATAAAGTCCCTGAACTCTCTTTTTTTTTTTGTGATCTCCAAGAATCACCTCCAGATGCACATGTACATAATAAAGACAATACAGTTAATGTATCAGAAAATGCCTCAAGTATTGAAGTGGAAGCACAATCCTTACATAATGGATCAGAAGAAAGTGCTTCCAGTGATGGTAGTTCTGATTTTACTGATGAAGTGTCTACTACAAGGTCACCTTTGGATATTGCAAATGATATAAAAGATGTGATGCTTAAGATGTATAATAGATTTGGAGATGATAGCACTCGAGTTGGAATGGAAGCCATGTTAAAAAAATTGAAAAGTGCAAAAACAGGGTGCCAGTACAACAGTTATTTATTCTGGTTGGGGTCTTCAGTGAGTAGGATTCAAGATGCTGGAAGAGGGAAGATCCCTTGTCAACCTACTTCAATAAGTAGACGAGGATCAGGAATGCCAAGGGGGCTGCACCATTAGGGAAAGGCTGAAAACGAAAAAACAGCCTTCTTGTTAAGGCTGCACAGAGGCCCAGAAATTTAGCATTTAAAATAGCTTCTAACCAGGCCAATGGCAAAAGCCAGGGTTAATTTGTAAACTTTTATATTGCGCAAATGTGTCAGTGTCTGCTTAATGAGAGCAGCCTTTTTTTTTTTTTTAACTTACATTTGTGCAGTTATCATGGTGCAAATACTTTTGATGTGATAACTTAGTTTTACTCTTATAATAGTAACATTTAATTACATAAAATCGTTATGTTTATCTGTAATTTTCAAGGTGTAAATACTTTGCTGTAATATTTTAGTTTTAATCATATTAAGCATGCATGCATAGAGTTCTAAATAGTTTTGATATATTTATTTAGTTTTGATATATTTATTTTGCACTATCATGATGTACTTGTCAACTGTTCAATGAAATCTTTAGAATAAACATTTCAGTCTCAATTACCAAACATTTTTTTCACTTTTGTATAGAAAAAATCTAAAGCCCCAACAATGTGAATTGATCAAACAGTTTTGAGTAGGGCAAGAGCAAATTTGTCATGTCTTTCATACTAGCCGATACTGGCAAAATTTCAGAAAAACCCTACCTACATTTTATATATATATATATATATATATATATATATATATATATATATATATATATATATATATATGTGTGTATATGTGTGTATATATATATATATATATATATATATATATATGCACATTTTTTTATTAAACAGAAAGTATATATATATATATATATATATATATATATATATATATATATATATATATATATATATATATATATATATATATATATAAAGAAATGATGCTTTCTGTTTTAATAAAAAAATGTGCTGAATTCTAGCTTCAGATAAGAAATATAGCAGTTTTTGAAAATTAATCAATTTTTTGTCCTCAAACCATCTCACAATTCAAAACTCTTGGAATTGCTTAGGATAGTTTTTTTTTTTTTTTTGATAGGTTACAAGGTTAACTTTTGCTGGCAAAATAAAATCAGTCAATTATAGGGATGAAAGGTGGCTTTGTAAGATTTAAGTGACCCTTAGTAATGCAAATTTCAAGTTTTCAGAATGGAGGAGAAAAGCAGCAGAATCGACTTGTGGTGTTTTAAGGAAAATAATCAAGAAATGTGAGGAATATGCTCGAAAAATGTAGTTTATTTTTTTGGGGGGGAGACAATTGTTAATTTAAAAAGTTCAATATTTTTATCTCCGAACACGAACACTTTGAATTGAAAATTATAGCAACATGAGCCACTACACTATCCATTCATGCAACAGCTTTATGTATAAATATAACCTACAGCAAAGAAATCATTGCAAATATATTACTTTCTTCTGGAAAATAATAAGGAAAAGATAAGAACAAAGGAAAGTTCACGGCACAAAGATCCTTACTTCTGTTTCGGTTTGATTCGATCTCGCTTTAAAACGACTATCGTGAAACGTTTCAAAAAGTGTCGTATAAATAACATTGTGGTGATTTGAGAAACCACACTCAATTTCTGTGTATATGTGAATCCATGCAGAGTTTCTGTGATTGAGGACTTGATTTGTTTTGTTTGTTCGTGTAACCTAAGAGTGAAATTTAAGTTTGCAGAAGCATTGGAACTTTAGTTTGTATGAAAAAAATGTATATTTTGGCGTAAAGTTTGTTATGAGATTGCCCTTCTGTACTTGAGTTTACATTTGAGATTGTAACTTTGTCATCATCAGTATGAAACCAAAATTGTATTGTTCCATTTGTCATGAGTGAAAGTATTAAATTTGTAAAGCTAATTTGAATTTATAAAGGGACAATATCATTTTGTAATGCTTATCTCATTATTTAACTGTGACTTATTTGCCAGAGTCATTTCTAGTGTCGTTGTTTCCCGGCAGGTAGAAGGCGTCTGGAACAGCTACAGATAAGTCTTCCATGTTTGTTAGACTATATCTTTTTTCGAAAAAGATAGTCATGTCCTATCTCCAAGACCTTGGTAGCTGTGGGAATCATATTTGTAAATCTTATATCCATTGAGATTTCAGTACCTTAGCAATAAGCTTTAGTAATACCTACCTATGACTGATTTGTTTGAAATTTTCATTAACTAGGGTACCCTGATAGCCTATTTCATGTTTACATTGCTTACCTACCAAGTGGACTTGATTTTCCTAATAAACGTGATGTTCAGTAAGATGAGGCATTAAAGCCTGTGATGTATTTTTCTTAATTATATTTTGTTATAAATTTGTAACAAGCTTTTCATTTGAACCTAGACCTAATAGTAGTAGCTATATCTTGCATCAAGTCAAGCTACGGTAGGCGTTGGGTTGTTAGCCTAAGCTTAGAGCTTATGATGATTGTACGTACCAGTGGGAGTAAGCCACTACCTGTCAATATACAGATTTAGTATAGTACTAAGTACCTCAGAAACCTTACAGTTCATAAGTAACATCTAGGCTAGTGATTACTTGGCTAACCTAGAGTAACCTACCTATTCTAATGTGTTCATTCACCATTGAATGAATAGTTCTGCTAGCCCAACATCACTTGTTGGATGAATGATCAGTCTTATGTTCTGTAGCTTGCAGTTAAAGGGTGGTTGTAGACTGACTGATTCAATACAGGGTGATAGCAAGCACCACTGGAAGCAGTTGTTTAGCCTAGTATATTGTATTCACCACAAACGTTTTCCTTTGTAGTTTGTTCTCTATGTCAATTTATTACAATCAAACAAGAAAAAGTGTTTAAAGAAATCAAAATCATGACAATTTACATAAAAAAAAAATGATAGCTGATCAATAGAGTTTAATATAAGTATATCGGTTCATTTCAGACGAATTGCAAATGTTTATCGTACATCATTTGTTGGCATTTCTATTGGTGACGTCATGAGTACTGACGTCATACTAGCGGGCTATCTGCATGCTGATTATAGCTGAGAATTTCTGTGGTCGCGAGTCATACAGCAGATCGGGAATATGCCACCTGGACAAGAGTCAAAGCGCCAAAGGAAGATTATGACCTACAAGGAGAAGGCAGAAATTATTATAATGTTTCAAGAGGGGAAAAAGTCATGCAGAAGTAGCAGCCCGTTATGGCATGGCAGTAAATGCTGTCTCCATCGAGGAGTACAAAGATGGTAGAATCCTTGCAAGGGTCCTTGGTGGAGAAGAACTTTTAAGAGGTGCAAAAGAAACGAGCAGGTAAAAGTGAACTGCTGATTTATTCATGATCCAGGCGGTTTATAAAGCGGCAGACTGGCGCCGCGCCGAGAAACACAATGAGGGCATAGGTGACCTGAGGTCGATAACAATTAACAATAAAATACAGCGAACGAGTACAATTTACAATGTGAAAATAGACAGAATTAAAGTTGAATACAATCTTGATGCCTGCGAAAGAAGAAATACACGATACATAAATTGAGGACAGATAAATAATTACAGACACGGTTTAAATGATTAAATTTACGTGACCTGGCCCGTCAGGTGTGACGAATTGCAGATACAAAGAAAATGGCCGTCACCAAAGAAAACTTGCTCAGCAGGGACTTTACAAACTTGCCACCCTCATTCATTTACTCTCTGACCCCTCGATGGAGCAGGATTTAGCAGAATTTAAAGGTCTACACAAAATTCTGAGGAAAGCTAAGGAATTGCAGTCGATGGTTGAGGCATGGGATGATTCTAAGGAAAGATCCACTAATTTTTCAAGTGGCCTTAAGGCTCTCACGAAGCCCTATTGGAACACCTTTGTGAGCATGAGCACCATCATGTTCACCATCATGTTCATTATCATGTTCGCCTTTGTGAACATGATGGTGCTTCCCGGAACCCCTGACAAAGCGCCTCCTGACTGTACAGCTAATTCATCATCATCGTCATTACCATCATTGATCACTGGTGAGTACCCATATGTTTTACATAATCCTAATATTAAATATTTTTAATGTGCACATGTATGTTTCCCTCTTAAAGAAAACAGGATGGCTTCAATACTGTATGACGGAAAATGTAAATGCTTGAATACAGTATAGCAGTAATTTGATTACTTTTCAATCTGGTAAGAGTAACAGTTGTAGGAGGGTATAGTAACGTTGTAAGGTGACTTTGAAATGATATTAGTGTTTTTGGATGGTAGTTTAAGGTTATATTTTTTTAAATATTAAAATAGACAGCTATAAGAGTTTTTAGAGGGGGTCTTTGGTGTCTGAACTACTAAAATAGCCAGTTACAAGCATTTTTAGAGAGGGGGGGGTTCCAATATAGGCTACCGGGGAATTTCGGTACTCGCAGGTGGTTGTGTTACCTAACCCCCACAAATACAGGGGGTCGACTGTTTGTAACTATATGTATATGTACTGTATATTATTCTCTGTATCACTGTTAGTTATTGATTGGTATTATTGTTCTTTCAGAATTAATGTAATTTTGAGTTAAGTAAAGCTTGGGATAGCAGCCAAGTTTGATTAACCTAGTTCATCATAGGGATGGCTTCTCAACTGCAGCAGCTGATAGAGCACAATGTGAATGAGCACCAGGTAAGGTGAGTGGAGGTTTAGGACCACCATACTTTATAGTTATGTGTTGATGTTGCCTTTGAAATTCTTGGTCAAGAAGTACTCCAGAGCATAAATCTTTCATTAATGTAAGTCGTGTGTACGAAATGTTAATCCATTAAGATGGAAAATAAGATCTACATTGAAATAACCTTAAGAATTAGTTTGTAGTGACTTCTGTGCTAAAGTGACGCCTTTGTTATACTGATACACTGGTAGTTTTAACTCTCATGCAGTATCTGCTTTTATGTAGCTATCACCACTACAAGAGTCAACAAGTGCACTTAACTTTTTCCCTTTGATTGTCATAAAAGTAGCTACATGACGCAGACTAGGGGGAAAAGTTGTACCTGTGACTGCAGCTAAGAAGGATGGATGAGATGAGTTGAATGCTGTTGCTGTTGTAGTTCTGCCAATAGGTGATTTAGACTTGCACACTTCAGCAAAATGACATTACTTATAACAATTATTACAGGTAGCCTCAAGTGCTGAATAATTAATGCGAATGTGATAACATTCTCCACAAAAAATATCATTTGCTCTTCATAGAAAAAGCAGCTGCAACTTTGTTTTTCAGAAAGTGGTGTTATATCACATCCCAGTACTGTGTCCGTAATACTTACTGGATTATCCACTGTCTGTGGTTGATCCTGAGTTGTTATACCAGCAGTATGTGTAATGTGTGGATTCTCACTATTATGCCTATAAGCACTTATATTACGTTGGGCTATGTCTAAAGAGTATGTTTTATGATAGGTTACCTGTAAATCTAATGTTTTATTTTCTAAAAGTTGTTGACGAATAATTGGGGAGGCTAGGCCATTAATAAAAGTATCTCTGATTAATTCCTCTCTGTATTGTTCAGCACTAACAGCTTTAAAATTACAGTCCCTTCCTAACTTGCGAAGTTCTCTCAAAAACTCATCTAAAGTCTCACCAGGTTTTTGCTGTTGTGTTGCGAGTAAATGTCTAGCAAAGATTTCATCAGACGTCTTGACATCGATCTTTTCCAATGTGGCAATAGCAGTTTCATAGTCATTGCATAGGGTTCTAAGTTTGTTAGGAGCATTTTCACCACACTCTTCAATGAAGTTTGAGAAAGTCTTGTGCCAGTGACACCACTCTCTTGCTGCTGTAGTTGAGCTTGGATCTATGTCCAGTCGAGAAGGTTTCAGTACTCTTTCCATTTTTGAGTTAAGTAAATTTTGATGAACTAGTTTAATCAAATTTGGCTGCTATCCCAAGCTTTACTAAACTCAAAATTACATTCATTCTGAAACAACAATAACTAACAGTGATACAGAGAATATTATACATATACATATAATTACAATAATCTGTATAATTAAAAAGAATAAGAGTATTACCAGTTCATACAGTACATGAAGTTGTTGAAAGAATAAACCCATGTTCACAAAAGTATGAAATGCGCATAAAGGGCAAGCCTTTATGGAGAACTTCTAATACAGCAAGTATTGCAGTTACTGGAGGAATACCAAGAAATCTTAACAAGGAATCTGGGAAAGACTTCACTAAGGGAACATTTCATCGAAGTAACAGCAGAGCAGCCATTCAGAACAAAGATGTATCCTTTACCATATGCTACTAGTGAAATGATCCAGGAAGAAGCAGAGATGTTAGTGATGGAAGTCATCGAAATGTTAACTTCTGCACACTACTCACTAATAGTAATGGTAAGAAAGAAGGGTGGGTCAAACAGATTCTGCATGGATTACCACTGACTAAATGCCATAGCCAACTATGACAGTGAGTCGCAGGAAGTTACTGAGGCTATGATGGTAAAACTATGTAACATAAATTTTTCACCAAGGAGGACTTGAGGAAAAGATAATGGCAGGTCCCTTTGGAAAAAGCACCAAAGGAGGAGACTTTCAAGTGGATTTTAACAGTTCAAGAGGATGTAAAATGTAAACAAACAAATAAGCTCACGCAACTTTCATCTACCCAAGCATCTACCTTACCAGGATGATTTACAAGTGGCTTGGTGATATGTAGATCCTGTTAACCACATACTTGTACAGTCTTCATTTTTCTTTTATAACACTTAGATCTAATAAATTTACACCCAAAGTTTATACATGGCCTCCAAGTATGCTCCTGAAGTTTATCAATACATTTTGCAACAAGTTTTGCAGGATTGTGAAGGAGTCAGAGTATTAGCTGATGACATGATTGTGTTTGGTAATAATATTAAAGAGCATGACAGTAGGTTGGAAAAGGTATTGGCAACACTGTGTAATAAAAATTTAACTCTAAACCAAGACAAATGTAGTTTTTGGTATGGAAAAGTTTATTTTTATGGGACATTCTCTCAAATAATGGCAATGAACCTACTGACGATACAGTTAAAACTGTAAATGAAGCCAGAGAATTTAAATGAGGTTATGAGTTTCCTTGGTCTTGTAAATTACTGTGGTAGGTTTATCAATAATTTGTCAACTGTAAAAGAGCCTTTAGGAAGGTTAACAAGAAAGAATGTAACTAGGCAGTGGGGAAGTGAGCAGGAATATTCATTTCAGGAATTGAAAAAGAGACTTACATCTGCTGAAAGCATGGCAAATTTTAATCCTGTATCACATACCCAAGTGATTGTAGATGCTAGTCCGGTTGGACTTGGAACTATTTTAGTACAAAAACAAAATGATGGATGTTTAAACCCGGAATGTATGCTAGTAGGTCATTGACAGGTGCTGAACGTCATTACTCTCAGACAGAAAAGAAAGCACTTGCTGTTGTATGGGCTTATGAGAGGTTTAGATTGCATGTTGTAGGTATTCATTTTGAAGTGATAAGTGATCACAAACCACTTGAAGCAATCTATTCTCCCAAGTCAAAACCTCCTTTGTATACTGAAAGATGAGTTCTGAGACTGCAGCCTTTCAACTGTAAAGTACAAATCAGGAAGGACTAATGCAGCTGATGCATCGTCTAGACTACCTTACCAGATATTCCTAAAGGTAATGTAGCAGAGGAATATGGTTATTTTATTGCAAAAAGTGCAACACCTATTGCCTTAACTAGTAGGGAAATTGAACAACAGTCTGGTGTTGATATGGAGTTGAGTAGTTCGAAAAGCTGTTAGGACTGGTGATTGTGTTAGGACTGGTGATTGGAACGAAGTTCCAGCTTCTAGGCATGTTAAGAGAAAGTATGCATCCTTGGTTGTTTACTATTAAGGGGACAAAGAATTGTAATTCCTAAATCTTTGAGAAAGCAGATTCTTGGTTTGGCCCATGAAGAACATTAAGGTATTTTAAAGTGTAAGAGTAAATTAAGACAGAAAGTTTGGTGGCCTGGTATAGGTAAAGAGGTGGAAAATTATGTAAAGAATTGTAAAGCATGTTTATTAATGAGCATTAATAACAGGCCAGAACCGCTGAAACCAATTTCTTTACCAGAAAGACCATGGCAACATGGGGTAGATATACAGTATGTGGTCCTTTGCCGAGTGGTGAAAATTTATTAGTTGCAGCAGATTATTATTCTAGATGGTTTGAAGTAGGAATATTGTACTCCACCAATACTACCAAAATAGTAAAATGTCTGGATAATTGGTCTATATTTCATGCTTTGCCAGAACTCATTGTAACAGACAATGGTGTACAATTTACTTCAGCTGAATTTAAAGATTTTTTTTAGTGTAAATGGTGTGTCATAGAAAAGTAACACCATATTCACCGTAGGTTAATGGTGAAGTGGAGAGACAAAATAGATCAATTATGAAGGGTATTAAAACCATTAGAGCTGAATGTAAAGATTGGAGGAAGAAACTTAATACTTTTTTAAAAGCTTATAGATTTACTCCACATTCTGTAACCAATGTTAGCCTGCAGAACTCATGTATGGTAAAAAATTGGAACAAAATTGCCTGAGATATGTTTAGAATATACTGGTTGTGATGAAATTAAAATAAGAGACAAACAAAATGTAAAGAAAAGGGGAAGGAGTATTATGATAAGAAATTTTATGTTAGAGAGGGACAAGTAAGTGAAGGTGACTTAGTGGTTTTGCAACAAAGTACAGAAAATAAGTTGTCACCAAATTACTCCTGTGAACCTTATAAAGTGATTGTGCAAGTTGAAAGCACTGAGGGAATACAGAGGAGGAGAAATGTGATTCATATGAAAAAAAAATTAATTTTGAAAATGAAAGAGACAAATTTGAGTTTTGGAATGACTGAAAAGAACCTGATTTTCATGGCAGAAATGATGATGTCGCGCTCAATTTAGATGGTGCAGAGTCAGACCAAGAACAAACAAATGCTGTACTCCAAAATCATGATGAAAGTCCTGCATTAAGTAAAGCAACACCCAGTAATACTAATGTTGAAAGGAGGTCCACTAGAATAAGGAAACCCCCTAGTTATTGAAAAGAACATGTAAGGTAATGCTGTACATTATTTTGTATATACAGCACAGTATACTCGTATTATCCGTGTATGATTTTGTACTACATGGGGTACATACAGTGACTTGATTTCTATAGCATGTATATGTATTCTGATTATGGAATGTCCTTACGTGTCATATTTTCTTTGAAGAGCTTCTTATTTTATGTTTTGTATTGAAAGTAACAGATAAATTTTCCAATGATTTCTGAAGAAATCTGAGTACAGTAATATACATATAAAATATATGAAAGCTGTTGAATTCAAGTTTATCTTTTTACTGTATTCCAAGAAAAGTTTGAGTTTAGGCATTTAAGTACTGTATTGGAGTGTCTTATGTAAAATACAATACTAACAAGTTGAATTTCTAGTTCCAGTACAGCATTATACTAAAAAACGGGAGGGATGTAGTGTATGGTATGGGTTCCATAATGTTTTAAAAGAAACAGTTTTCTGTAATGTGCTGTATCCATTATTCTTGGGAGCATTCTGCATAATGCTGCCATTTTTGTTGTTGTTGTTCTTGCCGTATAGAGGGGAAGCGGGCGACTTGAAGGAATAAAAGATGTGGCCAGGAACTTCAGTGTTTCATCTCAGCCATCCTCCATAACTTTACCAAGTCAGAGCATAAATCACACGGTTTTGTGTTGTATCGTTATACATTCGTATAATAGTATCGTCTTCTCTCTTCTCTTGTTGCGATATAATCAGCTTAATAGACAAGAACAGAAGAATATCAATCATTATTTACCCCAATGCAGGGTATTCGACAAAGAGGGTGGAATAGGTTATTCACAGCCATTCTTCTGTTACCAACGCAGGGAAATTGTAAATTTGTATATGGCTGGTAGTAATCGCATCTCCTTTCTTAAGTTTCTCTCTTCATACGTACATTAATCACGTCATATATGTTACTTGTTGATATCTCAGATTCTTTATGTATCTCATTGTATGCATCATTGTACGGCCTGTCCTCCGATATATATACCTGCCTTTTACATGTTCCGTAACGCATTACAAATGTCTTTTTATGCCTGTTAACAAGCACAACCTTCGTATGGACGCAGTGGGCGCCTCAGATCGCCTGCTACCTTTCCATCCACTTTCTGTATTATAAACACCTGTCGAGAATAATAAAGGATCAGTCTTTCACTTCTGACATTTCTTGAACCTCATACTGGTGACCCCAGAAAAGGGACAGGTAGCCCAGTTTTGGCCCAGCCATTAACGGACTAAATACGGCCCCAGCCTACCATCAGAGAGCCTTTAGCGGACTAACTATGGCGCAAAGTTTAGGCCTCTGATAGTTTCCTCCCTGGCGGAAACCGTGCCATTAACAAACTAAATACAGCGTACTCAAAAAGGGCACGTTTTGGCACTTCGTTCGACCACTCGAACAATCAGCACCATTAACAGACTCAATACAGCACATTTTCCCATGTTTTTGTGCGTGAGTAATAAAGATGTCGGAAGCTGAACCTCAATGCGAACCCGCAAGCATCATCTGTACACCTCTCTCAAACTTCCCTCGTTTTCACGGCAGAACAAGACATCATGGCTCCTGCGCACAGACGCGCACTTTCGCATGGCGTGCTTCTCAAATCTAACATCACCATGACGGCACTCCCAGAAGAGGTGTTCAACAGAATCTCCCCCTGGCTCGACACGCAGCCAGACAAGGTTACAACAGCCTTGAAAGATAAACTGATGCAATCTTACTCCATGCCCGTGACCGAGAGAGCACAGCGCACTCGACCTATTATCCCAGCCCCTCAGAGAAGCATCACCCAGGGAAGCCTGGGACGAACTACAGGGGTTGGTAATACTGCCAGGCCACAACAAAAATGGGAGGAGAAGGACGGTAGATTTAACAAAAGCAATCTTCCTTCGGCACCTCCCGCAGGAAGTTAGGAGCCAGATAAAGGATGCAGTCACCCTCGACATGGATGCCTTAGTCGACAATGTCCAGAAACTACACGAGGCCACCAAGGCCTCGAAAAATGCCGCCACCCTCTCAGCTGCCGCCCTGGGAGCCTGCAGCCTGACGGAGGAGAACGACGACAATGACGGAGACATCAACGCCGTTTACAGAAAGAAGACACCACTCAGGGAACACAGGACATGGTCAAACCTGGCGTGGTGCTTCTTCCACAGAAAGTTCAGAACCAATGCCAGAAACTGCAAGCCTCCCTGTTCCTTCACAAAAAACGACAAAAGTGGCCACAAGTAACAGCTGTGGCCACGAAATCCAACTCCCCCCCCCGACCAGCAGGTTTCTTTATCAGAGACAAAATTTCCAAACGGCGCTGCTGTAGATACGGGGGCAATGCAGTTGGTCTTCCCGCCATCCAGGGAAGGTTTAGAAAAAATACCTGACTCAACACCCGCCCTCATAGCAGCAAACGGAACTCCCATCCGCACATATGGCACGACAACCCGGACATCACATCACCACAACGGGCCCAACAACCCATGCCAAGTTCCAATGACTGTCCCCACAGAAGTTACAAGACACCAAACGGGCCTTCACAGAGATGGAATGGATGGGCATCTGTAAAAAAGCATCAAGCCCGTGGGCTTCTCCCCTCCACATGGTAAAGAAATCCAGTGGTTCATGGAGGCCCTGCAGGGAGTATTGGCGTTTGTATCTACTAACAACAACAGTCCACTACCCCCTCCCTAACATGCAAGACCTGAAGGGCGCCCTCCACGAAGCAAAGATTTTCTTCAAGATGGACCTGCTGAAATCATACTTCCAAGTCCCTGTGCATCCCGATGATGTACCAAAGACCGCCATCATCATGCCCTTCAGGAGCTACACATTTTCCTATTGCACTTTCGGTCTCAGGAATGCAAGTGCCACATTCCAGCGCCTGATGGACACCATCTTGGGGGATCTACCTTTCTGCATCTGCTACGTCGACGACATTCTCGCCTTCTCCAGGTCCCCAGAGGAACACCTACGCCACTTCCATACCATCCTGAAACATCTGCAGGACAGAGGACTTGTCGTCAGGTTCGGCAAGTGCATTTTCGGGAAAGAAAAAGTAGACTTCCTCAGCCACGAGATTTCCCCAGCAGGAGTGCGCCCCAGGGCCTCTAAAGTAAAAGCTATAGAGAACTTCCCGAAACCACAAACCATCAAGGCCCTTCAGGAGTTTCTCGGGATGATAAACTACTACCGATGTTTCATCCCAGACGTTGCCCACACTATGTACCCCCTGACATCAGTCCTGAAGGGCAAACCAAAACCACTGACAAGAGATGCTCCGCAGCAGCAGGCATTCATTGCAACAAAGAGAGCCCTCTCCAGTGCCACTGCCTTAACTCACCACAACCCCACTGCTGCCCTCAGGTTGACAACGGACGCAAGCAACATCACCTGCAGCGAAGTACTCGAGCAGTTAGTGAATGGCGCCCCCCAGCCCTTGGCCTTCTTCAGCCACAAGTTTTTGCCAGCAGAGACCCAATAAAGCACCTTCAACAGAGCTGCTGGCTATCTACCAGCCATGAGACACTTCAAGTACCTGCTGGAGGGGACCAAATTCACAATCCTAACAGATCACAAACCCTTGGTGCACTCATTTGCAAAACCGGGAGATGCGTGGTCTGCAAGGCAACAGCGGCACTTGACCGCCATCTCTGAATTCGGCTGCACCATCACCTACATCCATGGCAGGAAAAACCCGGTGGCCAATGCCCTGTCAAGGGTAGAAATCAATTCCCTTCACCTCAGCATCGACTACGAAGACCTAGCAAGAGAACAAGCAGCAGACCCAGAGACAGCAGACTACAGAACGGCAATGACGGCTCTTAAATGGGAAGACATGCCCTTAGCAAGCTCAAACACAACTCTCCTCTGCGACACCAGCAGAGGCCGCCCACGCCCCCTAGTGCCCGCTTCGAGGAGAAAGCAGGTGTTCAACATAGTCCACGGTCTCTCCCACCCATCAGGGCACACAACGGAGCTCCTCATGACTAACAAGTTTGTCTGGCATGGCATCAACAAGGACGTTCACCAGTGGGCAAGGAGCTGCATCCCGTGACAGGTGAGCAAAACATCCCAGCACACAGAGTCCGGGGTTGGCGACTTCCCCCAACCTCGTCAGAGTTTCGGCCACATCCACATTGACCGTCATCAGGCCCCTTCCGCAATCAGGAGGAGCCATATACCTCCTGATGATCATAGACCACTCCTCCCACTGGCCCGAGGCAACCCCCATGGAGGAGGCATCAACAGCATCATGAGCAGAGGCCCTCCTCTCCAGTTGGATCAGCCGTTTCAGAGTGCCAAACAGCATCACTACAGGCAGGGATCCAGCCTCCCTGTCAGAGCTCTGGGTCCCCTTGGCACGCCACTTGGGTACAACTCTACACAGCACAACGGCCTACAACCCCACAGTGAAGGGCATGGTCAAGAGGGCGCACCGCTCTCTTAAGGCAGCTCTCATGGCACGCTGCACCGACGAGAGGTGGAAGGAACAGCTGCCCTGGGTCCTGCTGGGTCTCCACACCACACCGAAGGCAAATGGCGACACCTCCCCTGATGAGAAAGTCCATGGGGAGACACTGGCCATCCCTGGAGAATTCTTCCCACCGTCGGCCGACAGCACCGACACCCCCTCTCCCGAGATTGAGGGAACTTGCACAGAAGTTCGCACCCTGCCATAAGACCTTCACCGACAGAACCACCACCTACAGCCCACCCGCCTTACACTCCTGCGCCTACGTCTTCATCAGGGTGGACGCCCGTTGGCCACCCTTAACCAGGCCCTACAGGTGGCCCCATCGAGTCATCAGGTGGGCCGCCAAGGCATACCTCCTCGACATCCACGGGCAGGAAGACTGGATCACTATTGACAGGCTGAAGCCAGCATTCCTGTTGGACAGCGAAGTACGCAAGGAAGAAGGCAGGTTCCCAGAGTTCACCCCCAGTACCTCCCCACAGACACACCCTCTCCCCCCACCAAAGCAGGGTCCAGGAGGCCCAGGAAACACATTGAGCCAACCCCAGATGTCGGTTCCACCCCATGCCCACAGTTCTCCAAGAGCAGGGGCCCGCTTCGACTGCCTCAGCGTCTGCGTGATTAATGTTATTTTCATCCAATAATTGCTCTTCTAATCATTGTCTTGGGGGGGAGTATTTGTGTTTCTCTCTTCATGCGTACATTAATCACGTCATATATGTTACTTGTTGATATTTCAGATTCTTTATGTATCTCATTGTATGCACCATTGTATGGCCTGTCTGCCGACATATATACCTGCCTTTTACATGTTCTGTAATGCATTATATATGTCTTTTTATGCCTGTTAACAAACACAACCTTCGTATGGACGCAGCGATAAACACCTGTCGAGAATAGTAAAGGATCAGTTTTTCATTTTTGACATTTCTTGAACCTTACGCCAGCTTATGCTAAAATAAATTCTTTTAAAGTATAACACAGTGTTCTTTCTGCTTGTGATGACCAGGAGATTTCCAGGAATTCTTTCTGCCCTCCGTTTATCTGTTCTACCTACTTTGCTGCTCTCTCTCCTCCTTAGCTTTTACGTAGTTGCTGTAGTAGTCGATGATTCCGGTATACGCTTAAATTACCACAGATAGATGTCACACAAAGCTGATAAACTAAGGCAGTCTTGAATATCCTGAATAAACAGATTGCGTAAAACCACTTAAAGAAAATCGTAACTAACATGCTTCTATGTATAATTACAATCAATAAAATCTCACTAATTTCCATATAAAAGAACGTTTCTTCAAACTAAAGTTATTTTCGAAATTAACTTACATTAGGGTAATGATTCTGGAACTGAAGAGAAAATGAAAGAATTTTATCTTTTTTCTCGACACTGCATCAGAAAGATTTGCGGGGAGGAGAACTATAGGAAAGGAAAATGATTTCATAAATTACGCGTTGACAATCGCCATGCTGAAGTGGAGGCAACTCAAACATTTGTTAACGGTAAACAATCCCAACGAATCACTGCCACTAAAATCATGGATGTGAAACCATGTCACACAATGTTTAAAGCGGAACTCCGGCCTGAACTTCATAACTGGTGTACTTAAAATAATAAAGTAAACAGCAAAGACTATAGAATTCATTTACAACATTTTGCGCTACGTGTTTCTCTTCTGGCCGATCATAGCTCGTTAAAGTGTTCTTACAGCAAGCACTAAAAAAAATTCCGTTGAACTGTAAACACTATTCTCCTTTCTGCATGACACGACTGGGATGTGAGATTAGGCTTGCCTTCAATCTACTGTAGTGTCCCTCTCGCTTTCTGACTAATATACAAGGCTGGCATCTAGGCTACACATCATTACCACCTGCAGGTGATACACAAACCTGGTCAATTCACCAGCCTAAAAATATCTCTAATAAACAGATTGCGTAAAACCTCTGATAAAATCATATTGTCACGCTTTCAAACAAACAAATATAACAAAATTTCGCTAACATGTTACTAAGCAATTATTACTTCAAACTACGTATGTACGAAATTAGATTAATGCAAATTATATCATGCTTCTCAAGCAGTACCATGCTTCTCAATCTCAAGCAACACAGAAAATTAAAGATCACACCTGTTCTCGAAACTGCAACATCAAAACTTTGCTAAAGGACCCACATATATAAAACAATAAAAATAATCTCATGAACGTTTCTTTGACAGCGTTCTTACAGAGCACGGAGACCCATTTTGATTCTTGAAGTAGTTTACGGTATAGAGGAAATATTTCAGCAGTCCCTCGTGACTTTGAGACAAGGGAGGTCTATCTGGATCTTGGCTGTTATCACTGGATTTTTGCTAATATTATCGAGCTTTTAACTTCACACAAGAAATATTCATTCACACAAGAAATATTCAGTGAAACATATTTTGATTGTTTAATATCGGGAGACATTTGACAAGTCTTTGGTTATTTTGATTTAAGTATCAGGTGGTGGAATTGACTATTTCAGTGATGTGATTGCTTGAGTTAACATCTCCGAAGGTAATTTGGCGCTTTTGATTAGATGGCCGACATTTTCCCTTTGTTTTCATAATTTGCCGATGATTTTCAATTTGTTCTATAAGATACAGAAAACTCTTTTGAGCGGAATGGTAAGTAACACTTATTTTTTGAGGTAGGGGTGAACTAATGAAATTTAATTTTCACTTGTCATTTTCTTATTATCTTGTATGCAGGTATAATATATATCGCTTTGTAGTATGAAAATGTTAATGCTAATTGAGAAAAATCTTATATATATATATATATATATATATATATATATATATATATATATATATATATATATATATATATGTATATATATATATATATATAAATATATATATATATATATATATATATATATATATATATATATATATATATATATATATATATATATATATATATATATATATATATATACAATATGTACATAGTTTTCATATGTACAGATGTATATTAATATTTTTACGTTCATTTATTTAGGATGCTTATCATCTATGCACCTACCAATATTAAGCTAACAACGCATCTTTCCACCTCTTTTAGTTGGATTTATAGTATTAATTAATAATATTCGTTAGTCACTTTTGTCACAAAATATAGGCTACAGAACTAATGTCTCAAGACTAGGTACGTAGGTTAACTAGCAATTATATGCAATGTCTTCCTACTAGGAAAAATCATAAATTCTTTCAGCTGAGAATTGGTGTTATTCATTGTTATTTACGTCACATAGTTCTCTCCACATGTTACAAAGTAAAAGTTTGTAATCTATAAGGCAATGAAAAACCTAGTATGTTTCATAGAAACAAAAGTAAATATTTTGCTGAACCTAAGTACTGTTAATCATATCGTTTCCGAGAATCCCGATATTCAACTTCTCAGTTGTTTTGGTTAATAGAAAATGTTTTTGTTCCGTGGATATGAATCAGCGCAGTTGCAGGTTTTTATATTAAATACATAAACAAACCGTAGTAAAGAAAGAATTCCTAAACCAGTGCAATATATAAAAGTTATACCTGTAAAGTATTTGATTCAGAAAACGTATTTTATTGCAACATCAGAAAGAAAATGGGAATGCTTTAGCTTATTCAGTGTTATTTGATTCGTAAAGGCTATGGTTCATTCCCAAGGCTTATTAACGTAAATTTGTTGCCTGCAATTAACGACACATCTTCTGTCAGCAGATCTGGAGCGTAATAAGCCTTGCTAACCCCAGGAAAAGTAGAAATGAGGGTTAGGTGGCGCGAGGTATCTGCTGTACCAGCAGGTATTGATTAAACATAGCTGGCAGGCGCAGCAGCAGTCCTTTAGCAACGGCTGTGGCGAATCATTCATGATATACCGATTCTTGACAGATCTGAGAAGCATATTGCAAAATGTTACATTAACAGCCACTTCAAACAAAGCCTCATGACGAATCTGTGGCTGGAGAATGGCCCATACAGCCAAATATAAGGTAAGTCTTACAGACGGTTGCAGCCTCCACTTATTTGACCTACATGTGTTACCTCAAAATAGTTCCTTTATCGACGTATCTCTGCCAAAGGGATCGCATATTCAAAGGCAGGAGAGAAATAAGTGATTATTCGCATGTATTCAACCATCGGATATGGAATGGGTATTTTTAAAGCGAATGGAAGTGCATCCGTTTAAGAATATCGGTAATCCGCATTTGAAGGCTAACTTACGAAACGATCTATCGGATTCAGTGAAACAGTTAAAGAGATATTAAGAAAAACGCTTCTCTTCTTGTTGAGAGCGATGATCGAAAAAATATATTTTCAAAGCTCCCAAGACCTTTATGGAGGATTCTTAAGCATAAACTTTCACGGAAAAACATTGGATGAGCCCTGGCCTTTTAAAAGCACCGTATTGAACTGTTTGTTTACAGTGCACTGTTGAGGAATAATTAGATGAGCAATGTGAGGGAATTGATATAACTTATGTATTCGAGATAACAAGGCAGGATGAATGATAGTTTTGGAAGTGAAAAGTACCAATGATAGAAACTTTTTGTCACGATGCCAAAGGCTTCCATCTTTGTTTACAAAATGGTTGCCACAAATGTTTTTCATTTGAGACTTCTGGATTGAGCATTAACTTTACGAAGAAAACTGACAAAGCTCTGCAAAACACATATTGCGCCTTGCCTTAACATGTTTAAAGCACGAATCTATTATAGTGAAGGATAATCACATCAAAGAAAGATTATCTAGACAACATCGGTCTACCGAAACGTTACTCGGATGTGCAGCTCTTAAAAAATGTAAAGAACTCATCCGTCCGTGACGTGAGTATTCTTAAGATTCATCTGGAAATACTTAAGAGGGAATAAGGTCGAGTTTATTCATATGAATATATATATATATATATATATATATATATATATATATATATATATATATATATATATTATATATGTATATATATATACATATATATATATATACTGTATATATATGTGTGTGTATAGATATATATATATATATATATATATATATATATATATATATATATATATATATATATATATATATATAATACATACATATGTTTATATACATATATATATACATATAATTATATATAAAATATATAGATATATATGTATTATTTATATATATGTATATGTATTCATATATATACTAGCTGACTGACATAGTGCTGCCCAGGAAAACTGAATGACAACTGCCGATAAACTCTCTCTCTCTCTCTCTCTCTCTCTCTCTCTCTCTCTCTCTCTCTCTCTCTCCTGTTAAGAGTTAAGATAGTTGCTTCAATTACATTGCCCATCATTTTTTACATTTTACATATTACCACTTCTCACCTCAACCCCTTTCCTATCGGGGCTGAACTTGCACTTAAAGGTTATCAGGAGTGTCACTATTCATCTCACTGATCTCAAAAACTATGGAGTAGATACTAATATTTGTCATTTTTGACATTTTATTTTTCACCCCTTCTCACCCCTCCCCTCATATCTGGGCTGAACTTGATTTAAAGGGCATCAGGAGTGTCACTATTCATCTCAGCAACTTCAAAAACTATAGATTAGACAATAATATCTATCATTTTTGACATTTTATTTTTCACCCCTTCTCATCCCCCCTGTCCTATCAGGGCTGAACTTCGACTTGAATTGCATCAGGAGTGTCATTATTCATCTCAGCACCCTCGAAAACTATGGATTAGACACTAATATCTGTCATTTTCGGTTATTTTTACATGTCACCACCTCCCCACTCCTTCTCACTCCCCTCCTTCCTATCGGGGCTGAACTTGGACTTAGTGGGCATTGGCAGTGTCACTATTCATCTCAGCAATCTTGAAAATTATGGATTAGACTGATGTCTGTGGTTTTCGGTTATTTTTACATCTCACCCCTCCCCACCCCCTTCTCACCCCCTTCTTATCTGGGCTGAACTTGGTCTTAGAGGGCATCAGGAGTGTCATTATTCATCTCAGCAACCTCAAAAGCTATGGATTAGGCACTAATATCTGTCTTTTTGGTAATTTTTACATGTCACCCCTCTCTTACCCCGGCTTCATATTGGGGTTGAACTTGGACTTAAACAGCATTGGGAGTGTCACTATTCATCTCAGAAACCTGGAAAACTATGGATTAGGCACTAATATCTGTCGTTTTTGGTTATTTTTACATGTCACCCCCTCCCCTTTGGTGCCAGTGATGTCTTACCCCCACAGCATTATTTTCCAGATACTAATTCATATGTATACCAAGTTTGGTTGAAACTGCTCAATGTGTTTCAGAGTTATTCTGGCACATACACACACACACACACATACAGTACATCCATTGTCATATACATGCTAGCTGACAGCCCAGCACTGCCCAGGAAAACTCTGAATGGCAACGGATAAAATCTCTCTCTCTCTCTCTCTCTCTCTCTCTCTCTCTCTCTTTTTCCCCTCTTTCTCCTCCCTAACACCTCCTCTCTCTCACTCTCTCTCTCTCTCTCTCTCTCTCTCTCTCCTAACACCCCTCTAACACCCTCTCTCTCTCTCTCTCTCTCTCTCTCTCTCTCTCTCTCTCTCTCTAACTCTCCTCTCTCTCTCCTCCCTAACACCCCCTCTACTCTCTCTCACTTCCTCTCGCCCTTACTCTTTCTCTCTCTCTCTCTCTCTTTGCCATAACACCCCCTCTATTCTCTTTCTCACTTCCTCTCCCCTCACTCTCTCTCCCACTTCCTCTCCCTCTCTCTCTCTCTCTCTCTCTCTCTCTCTCTCTCTCTCTCTCTCTCTCTCTCACTTCCTTTCCCACTTTCTCTTACTCTCTCCCTCTCTATCTCTCTTTCTCCCTCCAACCCTCCCTGTCTCTTTCCCTCTTTCTTCTCCCTAACACCGCCTCTACTCTCTCTCTCTCTCTCTCTCTCTCTCTCTCTCTCTCTCTCTCTCTCTCTCTCTCTCTCTCTCTCTCTCTCTCTCTCTCTCTCTCACTCTCTTCTTCCTTTCCCACTTTCTCTTACTCTCTCCCTCTCTATCTCTCTTTCTCCCTCCAACCCTCCCTGTCTCTTTCCCTCTTTCTTCTCCCTAACACCGCCTCTACTCTCTCTCTCTCTCTCTCTCTCTCTCTCTCTCTCTCTCTCTCTCTCTCTCTCTCTCTCTCTTTCCAACCCACACCCCTTTGGTGCCATTGATGTCTTACACCCACAGTGTTCTTTTCGAGATAGTAAGTCATATCTTTACCAAGTTTGGTTAAAATTGCTCAATGTGTTTCAGAGTGTATGTGGAACATGCACACATACACACATAAATACATACATCCATTTATACATACAGGTAGAGAAGTTATATTATTTAGTGAGTCCTTAAATACCTTTTATGCAATTGCTGTGTTAACCTCTCTGTGAAGTCTCTGTTGACCAAAGTAAGAACGAGATTGCTAGCGGTTAGTAAACCTTGTTTGGCTGCAGTAACGGTTGAACACGGCACATGGCAATCAATCTCATCCCCAATTCTTGTTGAAAACTTGGGTGAACACCTGAACCCGTTACCTTTTTATAGGGAGGAACATATATATATATATATATATATATATATATATATATATATATATATATATATATATATATATATATATATATATATATATATATATATATATATGTGTATGTGTGTATGTATGTATATATATATATGTATGTATATATATATATATATATATATATATATATATATATATATATATATATATATATATATATATATATGTATGTATGTATGTGTGTGTATATACATATATATATTCCTCCCCATAAAAGGTAACGGTTGAGTTAGTTGTTGAAAACTTGGGTGAACACCAAAGTTTTCAACAAGGGTTGGGGGGATGAGATTGGTTGCCCTGTGCCGTGCTCAACCGTTACTGCAGCCAAACAAGGTTTACTAATCGCTAGCGATCTCGTTCTGACTTTGGTCAACAGAGACTTCACAGAGAGGTTAACACAGCAAATGCATCAAAGGTGTTCAAGGACTCACTGAGTAATATAACTTCTCTGCGTGTGATTGACCACAACCCAGTAGTTGTATTCAGTTTAGAAATGTATATCAGCAGACTCTGGTGTTCTAAGTCATACGAATACTTAATGTACCGTTGGAATTCGATCGTTCATGATCGTAATATATAAAAGCTTTGTCCTCAAAGATGTGTCTTTTCGAATCCTGGAATAATTTTATGTGCATCAACCCTCTGTATCTGATATGAAAGATAATCACTTCACTTTGCCAGGAACAGTTTCAGACACATTAGACATGCTATCTAACAATTTCAAACTAAAGCTGCATTATGAGTAATGAGTTACTATATTTTTTCTGCTAATCCAGCTTTCAGAAATTTATATTTTGTCACAAATAACCTTCCAGTCTTGAGGCATTTGGTGTGTATATGTATATATATATATATATATATATATATATATATATATATATATATATATATATATATATATATATATATATATATATAATGAAGGCAGGGAAGGAAGCACACCAACAGGTCAAGAAAGTCATATTTATTCAGTTGCAACGTTTCGAGGCCAACCAGCAGCATCATTTTCAAGCTACAAGTAATAATACCTAATTAGTACAATAAAATTAAGTGACAAATATTAAAATACACAATATAAATTACATTAAAACAAGCGAAGTTAAAAATATGAATAAGGACCAACCGTTGAGTATGGAGGCAGCTTTGTACTGAATAGAATGTTTGCATTTATCGGCATGATCCCTTATGTTGGAAAATTCGGGATTTGAAAGTTTAGTGCCAGTTCTATAGCTGACAGCTCTAGACTGTCGATTCGGACCTTAAGTAATCTATGTGTCGAACCAATATAGGTTCCTTGATTACATCGAGGACAAGTAAACTTATAAATAACACAAGAGGTCATTAAAGGATCCAGACGGTCTTTGAAGCTGAAAAGGCTACCGATATTCAGTGGGTTTGTGGGTATCATTTTGATTTTCACGGCAGGGAGATGACGGGATATTAGAGATCGGAGTTCTTTATCGACACATAGGTTACTTAAGGTCCGAATCGACAGTCATAGAGCTGTCAGCTATAGAACTGGCACTAAACTTTCAAATCCCGAATTTTCCAACATAAGGAATCATGCCGATAAATGCAAACATTCTATTCAGTAAAAAGACTTTAAGGTTTTGGGCAGAGCCTCTAATCACAAACGTTTAGCAATTAATGAATCATTGTTTATTAAAAAACTGGTCCCCACACTGAACACCCATGCCACGTCTACACCTCTTTATCTCTCGTGAACTGTTTACGTTTCTGGTCAGTCCTTCCGCTGCCTCCATACTCAACGGTTGGTCCTTATTCATATTTTTAACTTCGCTTGTTTTAATGTAATTTATATTGTGTATTTTAATATTTGTCACTTAATTTTATTGTACTAATTAGGTATTATTACTTGTAGCTTGAAAATGATGCTGCTGGTTGGCCTCGAAACGTTGCAATTGAATAAATATGACTCTCTTGACCTGTTGGTGTGCTTCCCTTCCCTGTCTTCATTATATTACTGGGTTTTGAGAAACCTCCGCCTGTTGAATATATATATATATATATATATATATATATATATATATATATATATATATATATATATATATATATATATATATATATATAGATAGATAGATAGATAGATAGACAGATAGATATACATATATATATAAAACATATATATATATATATATATATATATATATATATATATATATATATATATATATATATATGTATATATATACATATATACATAAAGCGAAAAATACCGCTTATTATCGAATTCATTATACCTTTGGAATAATTTAACCCGAGGGGAATTATGATTAAAAATTGCCTCGGGGCAGGCCAGAATCAGAGACTGGGGGTCAAAATCTGTCTATCGCTTTTTCGAACCAGCCTAAGTTCGAATCCTGGCCGGATAGTCCAAGTCACTGTCTGCTGTTGTTTCTACACCAGGCCACGGTTCGAATCTGGCCGGCGCAGGAGTGATTAGATGATAATTCCCCTTGGATGAAAGTTATCTACAAGATATAGTGAATTCGGGGTTCAGCGGTACTTATTAGTTGACATTCGTAGTTCCTCGCTGGGTGAGCGGGTTCCATTCTCAGCTACCACTCTGTTGGTCGCGAGTTCGAATCTCCGACCGGCCAGTGAAGAACAAGAGGAATTTGTTTCTGGTGATAGAAATTCATTTCTCGCTATAATGTGGTTCGATTCCACAATAAGCTGTAGGTCCCGTTGCTAGGTAACCAATTGGTTCTTAGCCAAGTAAAAATAAATCTAATCCTTCGGGCCAGCCCTAGGAGAGCTGTTAATCAGCTCAGTGGTCTGGTTAAACTAAGATATACTTAACTTTTTTTAGTTGACATTCGTGAATATAAAAAGTCATGCCTGTATAAGTCAAAGAATTCACACACACACATATATACGCGTATATATACATATACATATTATCGAATGTCTTTTACTGTAATCCAACAGTATACTGTGAAGATAAAAGGCCCATAGGAACACTATGTACATGTTGCAACCATACATTTCGGACACACTTTTCTGTGTCCCTATTCACAGGTAAAATATGGACGAATGATGTGACGAGGGTATATATATATATATATATATATATATATATATATATATATATATATATATATATATATATATATATATATATATATATATATATATATATATATATATATATATATATATATATATATATATATATATATATATATATATATATATATATATATATATATATATATATATATATATATATACACAGTATATAAGGCATATGCAGGTGCGGCAGTACGACGCTGGTGGTGTGTAGATGACCGTTGACCCGGGATGGATGGAAAATATGTTGTTCCCTTATGTTCTGAGCCTCTTTAGATTTCGTTTGCGTTGAGTCTGGTGGGCGTAGTCTCTGGACACCTGCTTGACAAGAGACCTGAGGATTAACCCGTCGGTGACACTAGATTTTCAGTGTCCTCCTGACAGGTTCATATTGCTGGTTTGACTGATGATGGCAGATTCCAGTACCTTCCTTCCGTACGGATAGCTACTTTTGCAAACCAGCTCGGCCCCACTCCAATTTCTGGTACGGCGTTCATCCCTACGTGTAAGAAAAGCCCCAAACTCTGGAGCATTTCGTATTCTGAGAGATGCATCTACCCGTCTCCCCAATGTAAATCTCATTACAGTCGCTGATGGTATCTTATAAACATTGACGTCTGTGTGTGTTTGTGTGTGTGTGTGTGTGTGTGTATTTATGTATGTAAATATCTGTATCTTTAATGCTAAAATGCCTTTATATTATTATGAAATATATACGACAGAATATTTATTTATTTAATTTTTTGTTTTGTTTTTTGTCTTACTCTTTGGTGACTGGAATCATTAATTATTTGATCATTCGTTGTTTGAATGAAGTGGCGAGAGGGGCAGAGAAGAGGTGGCCCCTTTAGGCACGACGCCACTTTTGTTCAGATGTGGCACTTCTCTCATCGGGCAGTAAACGAAGGCAATCGTTACTTAATTGAGCATTTTTATTAATATAAAACTGACTGATCTCTAGCAGAGGATGCCAGAGCGAATCGCGTGTCTCGTAACTTTCACTTCTCTTGCAACTGCTTGCAAGCCGATGTGAAGGACATCATGCCTCGAATTCCCATGGGGAAGGAATGTTAATATTTCTTCTGATAGCAGCCACTCTTCATCTCTTTCTATTTACTCAGCTCTCATTATTATTGGACTGATTTCCATTGCATTATACTTCAGCTCCTATCAAAACTCTTGCCAGGTTTTCATCATATCAATAACACCAAAAATATTAAGCAGAATAAGTGTAGTTAACCATCTAAAGCTAAACAATATCAACACGTGGTTTATCAGGGATGATGCGCATCAATTAATTATTGCAACGAAATCTATTATCAGTATTTTTTGCTTTATTTGTTATTTCGTAAAGGCATTTTCCAGCCTTGCCTGCAATAGCAAGATTAATAACATTATTATTCTCATGAAAACATTTGTTCTGATGATTATGTGCTTCAATGAAAAATCATCTCTCTCTCTCTCTCTCTCTCTCTCTCTCTCTCTCTCTCTCTCTCTCTCTCTCTCTTTTATGAAGGAAGTAGGCTACACTGTAGGCATTACTTAAGGTTCTTTGCAGCGTCCCTTCGGCCCCTAGCTGCACTCCCTTTCATTCCTTTTATTTTACCTCCGTTCATATTCTCTTCCTTCCATCTTACATTCCATAATCTAACACTTTTTCCATAGTGCAACTGTGAGGTTATCCTCCTGTAACACCTTTCAAACCTTTTTACTGTCAATTTCCGTTTCAACGCTGAATGACCTCATAGGTCCCAGTGCTTGGCATTTGGACTAAATTCTATATTATATTCTCTCTCTCTCTCTCTCTCTCTCTCTCTCTCTCTCTCTCTCTCTCTCTCTCTCTCTCCTCATTTCCGGGCAGCCGGCACTGTTCGTGTCACCGGAAGTTTCTGGTATCCGGCCGATATAAAAAAGGAATAGAAAGAAGAGGGTGTCAGTAATAATAATACCACTACAAATACTACTGACACTACGATAATAATAACAACAGTAATAATAATGATAATAATAATAATAACAGAGACAAAACGATGGTATATTCGCCTACATTATCAGAAACCTCACAAAGGATTTGTGTTTTTTTAGTGGGAAACGAAATTTGATATAGTGTACGTTCAGTTTTTTCCCGTTACATTTTATATTGTCGGCATTAGTTCATTTTTTAAGTTTTCGAAGACATGTCACAAGGGATGTTCGTTACTGTCAACATAATCTTAAAGTATTTACGGCTTCACTACATTGTATTAAAAAACAGACTAATACTTCCATAGTGTGTGTGTGTGTGAGTGCACTAGTTGATCCAGGGTGGGGCACCTGGGCACGTGCCCCCATGAAAAATAATGACAAAATAATAATATTGAAGATTTAGATAATAAGATAAATGACAAATATAAAAATTGGAAAAAATCTATTATAGAAATAATATATATCTGTATACAGTATATACATATATATGTATATATATTTATATATGTATGGAAATTGGTGCGCCCCCATGAAATTTTTCTGGATCCGCTTGTGTGTGTGTGCGTGTGCGTGTGTCATCGTTCCTCTAAATCCAAGTTACTGAAGAGTAATCATTTTGTTAACACTTTTTCAAAAATGAAGGTTTCCAAGCAGATCATTGCCTTTACTTAAATCCGGTGACATATTCTAGCGCCAATGTAGTCTAATCTCACAGAGCCTTTTGGGTAGCAATCACTATTTCTTTCGTCGTCTACTACATTATTCTGTACTTTCACCAAGCCGTTTTTTTGGTTTTATACAGTTCTCAATAACTATAACCTATTAAGCTTTCGTGAAATAATAGAGCTCAGTTCGGATTGCGCCATCTGTCGGCCCAGTTGATATGATGTGGTCGGGAGAAGAGTAACGAGAATTGGGAAAGGGAGCTCGAGCGGCTGGGTGGGTGTTAGGCGGAAGGGCGCGCTGAGTGTTTGGAACTTCCGCTCGCATTATCCCAGTCAGCCTCAGCTTCGCTGTGCATTCGACCTATAATAGCTGCTGCGGTCCGTCGCGAACCAGAGCCCCTTTGTACTTTCGCGTCTTGCATAACCACAGGCGCGAATTATTCAGTCACATTTTAAAAGACATTGTAGCCTACAGTAGGCTACATGGCGTAGTTTCTCAAACGATTTTGCACCGACTGCTGAGTGTTTGTTTGCGTTAGTGTTGCCGTGTCAGTGGATTATTCTGATTACTTGTGCGAATTATTCTGACTTGGGTTGTGCTGTGGTGTTCTTGGAAGAAGAAATCTTGTGTAATTAGATTAAAACATTGAAAGATTTGTGTCTTTCTCTTTCTTGGAAAAAAAAGTAGTCTGGCACTCAGTACCGGGGCCTAACATGTTGTCAGTAGTTGGATTAAAGGTGGTTAAGAATATATAAGCTATTTTTACAAGTGGCAATTAACAAGAAAAAATATCCTAAATAATTTTAGCCAGAAAAGTGAAAGAGAGAGAGAGAGAGAGAGAGAGAGAGAGAGAGAGAGAGAGAGAGAGAGAGAGAGAGAGAGAGAGAAAGTGTACTTTTTATATTTGCTTTTTGCTTACGTAGGTATGATTTTGCTATGTCTCATACCCAGTTAACCACATTCGGCATTACATATGTACATATGTACATAAATACGTACACACACAATATACGCATATATATATATATATATATATATATATATATATATATATATATATATATATATATATTAGAGAGAGGGGGCGGGGAGACAATAAACAATGATTTTTCACAAAAGTTCTTAACCTAATAATTATATCAGCTTGAGCATGTTTAGGTCAGTCATATGTCCCAAAATTTCTTATGAAAGAGTGGCTTCAAGCAGGTGATAAACGGTACTAGAGAGAGAGAGAGAGAGAGGTGGGCCGGCGAGCGAAGGAGAATTGCAAGAAATAACGCCCTCACATGCATACATACACATATACACACACTCACACATATATACATATATATATATATATATATATATATATATATATATATATATATATATATATATATATATATATATATATACACACATACTTCATTGCTTGTTTTGTATCTGTTCATGCTATGGCAACTTAACCATTACAGATTAATGTCTTTATGATTATGACAATGATAATAAAATTCTGTGGATGCAAAAAAGAGAAAAAAGATAGCCTAAGAGTTTTATGAAAAAGGCGCCTTTTGGTTACTGAATAGAAAGTGCCTTGGGGAATAAATGGACGCTAGAGGAAACGAAATGGATGATGACGAGCTCAGTTATCTGGACAGATCGTTAGAGAGCAGTATTTTGAGCAGAATTGCAAAGGAAACCAACAGTGGAGGTGACAGCATGTTTAGCAGAGAAAGCAGTCTGGATAGCCGGCTCAGCAAGTGCAGTAACAGCAGTAAATTAAGCAGGGAAACGAATGAAAGCAGTAGCATCAATATTGACGACCTGTCATTGTTGTCGGTGTCGTTCCCTGCTCGCCTATGGCATCAATGGATGGGTCTCGTATGTTGATGTTTTGATATTTGTTATCGTACTGTTAAATGAGAATGATTGTGCCGTTCTCAGTTTGTTATTGTACATATCGATGGTCGTTTTGTGCTTCCAAGTTGTCTTATAAACATCTAGTTGTATGAAAATGCATTTTCGTTGACCTTTTATATAAAACTGGCGAATAGGCACATAAGGGTTTAAGCTTGTGTTGTTATCGTCTCAACTTTCCGGTCGAACAGTTATTGATAATGAATGGCAAGAGTGGATCCTGGGTATCAATCAAGTAAAGTAATTTTCGCTTTTAATGCAAGTTGGTCTCATATATATATACATATATATATATACATATATATATATATATATATATATATATATATATATATATATATATATATATATATACAATATATATATAGCATTATATATACAAAAACTCTTCTATTGTTATTCTAATAAATGACCTTTTAGGAATACGCAAAATCACGCACACATTATATCTAGCTATCTATCGATATATATATATATATATATATATATATATATATATATATATATATATATATATATATATATATATATATATATATATATATATGCATATATATATATATATAAAACACTAGAAAATTGTACATAAAACATTTAAAAATCAGACAACCCTGACTGCTTAGCTGGAATGCATAATGACACTTTTAAAAAAACGTTTGCATTTAAGGCCCTTTCCCCTTTCCACTTGCCATTTAAAAAGAAAAAGAAAATTGAGAATAAAAGATATTTCCTGACAACCCAAACTAATTTTTGTTCTTTCAATCTCCTTGTTCTTGGTCTTGAATCAGCCAATGCCGCTGGGGAAAATGTCTGACTATGGTTTCGAGGAGGAGGACGGGGCTGGTATCGGAGGCCACCAGACGGACGCCGGCCAGAATTACATCACAGTGATTCCAGTGGAGTACCCCACCAGGAGACCTTACGCTGACTACGATGCTTTCCCTCGATCCGCCACTATTTCAAGGTGAGGAGCAGGTGATTATCTATCCCTCCTGCAAGTTGAGTGACAGAAAGGATGGATGCCTTCATTCTGGCTAGATGGAGTGAAAGGGAGAAAGTTTTCATTCCAGCAAGGATGCTTTCATTCAGGCAAGAGAGATTGAAAGGGAGAAAGTTTCATTTCAGCAAGAATGAGTGAAAAAGAGGATATGTTCCCTCCTGTGCGAGTGTGAGAAGGTGCTCTCTCTTTCTGGAATGTGGAAATAGTGGATATTTCCTCTCCTGTAGGAAGGGGTATGTACTGTACAGTAGAAGAAAATTAAATATTCATTGGTCCTGCAGCAACTGAAGAAGGGGAATGACACCTTTTCACTTCTTGCAGGAACGTGTAAAGGGACATAGAATATTTTGCATCTGCTACGGGACTGAGTAAAGGGGAGGGACCTATGATTCATCTACTACAGGATTTAGTATGGGGCCATGAAATATTTCCTTTCTTCTGCACCGGGGTTGTTAGCATCTGTGGTGGTGGTGGTGGTGGTAGTAATAGAGGTTCTATTAGCGGTTTTTATTTTGTAGATACAGAGGGACGTAGTTATGGCGATTGTATGAGTGGAGGTGGCCAAGGTAGTGATAACAGTTTACAGAATAAACTACACTAGTCCCTAAAAGAGTGTATTATTATTATTATTATTATTATTATTATTATTATTATTATTATTATTATTATTATTATTATTATTATTATTAATGACACTCTTAACCATTCATAGAGACATTCTTTGTTATGATATAAGGATATTAATGATGATTATTGTAGTAGTAGTAGTAGTAGTAGTAGTAGTAGTAGTAGTAGTAGTAGTAATAGTTGTAGTAGTAGTAGTTGTAGTAGTAGTAGTAGGAATCGTAACAACGACTAGCCACTGCCTACCGAAAGCCATTGATGAATTTTAGGTCCCAGTTTCAAAAAGCGGTCTTTGTAATGAAGGACTCGGCATTTTTTAGTAAAATTTGTTATTCAGCTGGTTTTACATAATTTGAGGGTGCTGAATCCAAATCTGGTGGATAACATTTCTATTTTTTGTTTTTTACCCCCCGTAAGAGCCAAAACAAATTGGCGGCTGATTGAGCGGTAGAATTTTCATTCCAATCGCCATTTGAAGAATATTGTCGAAACTAAATGTCATGTTTATATATCTATAGTGAACATTCATTTTGGCAGTTTTTTTTTTTTTAGTACTTCCACTGCATTCGAATGATTTTACAGATTTTTTTGTTTTGTAGTGGCATAACTGAAAAGATTTATAATAACTTAGTAATAATGGGGATTTTGTAGTAAAAATAAGGAAAAGCAAATTCAACCAGGTGTCTCCTAATCAGAGTCTTGAGTGGTTGATCGCGATAGGAAAAAAAGGTGGCGGGATACTTGGAATTACCAAAAACCTGACAGCACATTCAAGGTGGGCTCTCTCCTTTCATCACAGATCAGAGATTGCAAAAGACACCAAAGAAATGTATGGAACTGACCTTAGTCAAAGCATAGCTCATAAAGAATCAGGTATTGCGAGGCGCCACCAGGACACGAAGGCTAAGTTTAAAATTGTTCAGAAATTGCAGGCTTTTGGTGTGTTCGCTGAGGGTGCAACAGATAAACTGGTCAGCATAGCAACCAAAGACCAAGCAACTGAAGAAATAGAGGAATCACTATTGAATGTACAGATTCTTGGACAGGAACAGCTTCAATCTTTTGTCAGAGAGAGATAACTTCTAGCTGAGGATTTTCCCAACACAAAAATTTTTCATAATCCAACGAAAAGGAACGTTCCGGCAACATTTTCCAAGCTCTGTGAAGTGAACAAATCAGCTTGTAAAAAAAAAAAAAAAGCCTTGAAAGTGAATAGATCTGTTCTACAAAGACTTGTTATCTGCTGCTGGAAGAAATGTGAACCTACAGTAGATGAAATCTTGAAGCACGAGTTGTTACCAGTGCCTTTGTCCCCAGCAGAAACACGTGGAGATTTGAGAAGTGGTCAGAAGCATTTGTTAACGGATGCACTGTTGCCCGGTGTACCTTGCTCTGACCAATTTGATGTAACTAATGATTCTACCTTGGTCAGTGATGGCCAGGCACTACTTGGAACCCTCGATAAGCCACACAAACTTATGGCTGGTACCTTTGGTGATTTCTCCAAACTGTTCAATGCTAGAATTTTTCAGTATGGTCACATTTTTTCCGTATTGATGTGGTGTTTGACAAATTTAACCAGGAATCTATAAAGCTACGCACACAGGCTCCAAAAGACAAAAAGAATAAAGTTGATCTTGCTCATTTTCTTTCTCAGGAACTGATTACATATGCTCCAGAAAACAATTGCGTGGTTACTGCTGGCGATCTTCTGAAGGTTGATAATGTTCTCTGCAGTCATGCTGAATTAGATCTCAGCTGTCTTAAAAGTAATAAGAATCAAGAAGAAGCTGACACCAGAATGATCTTACATTGTGTCCACACAGAGTCACCCACATCTGTCGTAGTCTCGAGATACTGATGTCATGTTACTCCTTATAACACAGTGGTACAATAAAAAAAAAAGAAGTAATAATGAAAGCTGGAACAAGCAAAGCACCCAAGTATATCCCTGTGAAAGACATTGTATCAAGGTGGAATTTGCAAGAAGAGCAAACAGCAAAGGGACTGCTGTCATTGCATGCCGTCATTGGTTCGGACACCACATCAATCTTGTTTGGACATACAAAGAGGACAGCATTACCAGTATACCTGGATCATCCTCCACATCTGTTAGGCCTTGGGAAAGATCCCATATCAAAGGAATCTTTGGCCGAGGTGGAAAGATTTGTGTGTTTGCTGTACAAGGTTCCTGAAGCTATGCCAACAGATAAAGCAAGAGCTATTTTGTTCTCTAAAGGAGTCACTCAAGAACGTCTTCCACCAACAAGTGATGCTTTACGGCATCACATCGTGAGAGCGCATCTTCAGGCTTCAATATGGCTTAAAGCAACAGAACCCTATCCAACAATTCCAAAACCCAACGTATGTGGCTGGAAGCTAGTAAATAGTCAAATGAATCCAGTTTTATTAACTCTTGAGTCAGTGCCAGTGTCGTGTCTACTCGTAAATCTAATTAGATGCAGTTGCACTGAAATGTGTGTTACACGCAGATATGGATGTCGAAAAGTAGAAATGTCTTGTACTGGCTTGTGTAAATGCTCTGGACAGCGCTTCAATACTCATGATAATAGCTGAAGGGAAAAATATGATAGACATATTTAACAGGCCTGAACACTTTTCCAGGTTAATAGTGTATATACTTTACTATAACACTGCAGTTGAATATTATTATCTTAATTCTTTCTTTTTCAGTGATTTTATACAGGGTCTTTCCGTTGTACTTCATAAAATTTTCAGTACAATCTTGCACTTGCTTCTGTAAATTCTCTGGAATGTGTTTAGATCTTAATTATAATAGCTGAAGGCAAACATAACTGCAGGCGACGATACATGATACTTAAGCCAAGTTAATAGTTTATGAGATTGGCTATCACATTGCATATCAATATATATTATATTATAAATAATTTCATTTATGGTAGCTTATGGTTTTGAGCATGTTTTCCCATTGTATTTCATGAAGAACATTCTTTGATACCCTGACCAAAGGATGGGGAAAGTTTAAGATAAGGATAAGAGGTTTATAAAAATAGATTTTTAATCCTGTTTAACAATCCATATGTTTTATTATCAAATTCTTCACTTCGATCATCATAAAGAATTTTTGTTCTTGTTTTACTGGTTTTGTGCACTGTTTCACCATTATATCTTATTAAAATGTTCATTAATAATTTAGGCATAGGATATGTGTGAAGTTGAAAATTTTGATTTAGCTATAACAGGCTACAATGCTAGCAAAAATAGATTATTAAGCCAGTTTACTAGTCCGTATGCTTTGCTATCAAATTGTACTTCAATATAATTATCATAAAGGATATTTAGCTTTGTTTTAATGGCTTTTGCACTGTTTTCCCATTACATTCCATTGAAATGTACGTTAGTAGACTGGGCGCAGGCTGCGAAATGTTTAAAAATTTTGATTTAGCTATAGCAGGCTACTAGCAAAAATACATTCTTAAGCCAGTTTACTAGTCCATATGCTGTGCTATCAAACTGCACTTCTATATCATTACGATAAAGGATATTTAGCTTTGTGTTATTGGCCTTGTACACTGTTTTCCCATTATATTCCAATAAAATGTTTATTAATAGACTGGGCACAGGACGCAAAATTGTGAAACTTTGGATTTAGCTGTAATAGGTTCACAAAAAAATAGAAAATGTTATCCACCAGAATTGGGTTCAGCGCCCTCAAATTAGGTAGAGTCAAGTGGATGACAAATTCTACTGTGGTGTGCCGACCCCAATCACCTTTTAAGATGGTGATGATATTGGTTTTGATTATTATTGTTGATATTCGCTTCAACCGCATAGCGCTAAATAACCTCGGCAGAAGTGAGTCAGGTTACCAGTGAGTACCACATTTAAAAATAAAACCAGTTCTACTGTAGCTCCGTATAGAGAGAGAGAAAGAATAAACTCAAGATGTTCTTCACATTTTTTTATGTGCTTTCTGGAAAAGTTGGAGGCTCAAAATTTTTCCAGTTACCAGAATGCAAATCTAGGTCTTATATAGACACGCTTTAAAAATTTCAGTTTATCAGGCGGGAACTTATAGATGAATTTTTTTAATCAAAGAAAAAAATACTTTAGTTACCTTACTGTAAGTATAAAACACTTATTATCTTCTATGACATTATTCATGTACTTTGCACTAAAAGTTTAATTGTTCGTAGGGAAATGTATATCCTGTTTCGATGGATTTTCAAGTGGTATCAAAGATTTGTTTCAATAAAAGCCTTTGGCGAACATGAAACACTTCTTTGCAGTGATCTCGCTTTTATAGATCCACGGCCAATAATATTTCAAACTTGAAACTGATGGCTGTGTGTTGTTTGTTGCCTCCTGCGGGATGCGGTGGCGCCGAGCCGCTCCAATTGCTCACTGGACTCGTTCTTCGCAACACTGCACTGCACTCTCTCTTGCTTCTTTCTATAATAATCCTCATCCCGTTTTCTTTGAATGCATTAAGAGACTGGATTATTTTGGATTTATGACCAAAGTCCATTTTTCTTTATATATGTAAAGTTTGACATTGTCATTTGCATAACAAAAAAGGTCATTCATAGTCACGATGTCTGCTGGCTGTTTGGTTTTTCATCTAAACTTCTAATTCTTCAAATAACGTTAGAAAAATGTTACTCTGTGGTGATGATGATTCTGCTTTATTAGCAAATCAACTAAGATAGTGAAGAACAGTGGTTTTATGCTTGCGATGTACTCCCTGGAAGTTACTGATAAATGACAAGGATACAATTATCAATTCTCTTAAGAATGTTCAGTTAGATAAGGTCTGAACCATATACAAATGGTAACTTCTGGAAATATAGGTTGCATATTTTGTGTTGTCTTTGGATTGTAATGGGAGTCAGTCTGTGTGAACTGTTTGTCGTTACTTCCTCAGATCGTGACTGAGCATTTCCCACACGGTTAACTAAATTCCCTTCGTAAATAATGGTATTATTCAACAATAAAAGTCGTCGGAGACGCTTTAGTGAAAATGAAAATCTTATACCTATGGATGACCATAGTAGTAATAATGCCAGTGTTTGTGTTGTATGAATAATCAGTCTATTTTATGATAGAGGAAATAAGGCGTCTGTCCCATATTGTGATATATTCATGTATATATATATATATATATATATATATATATATATATATATATATATATATATATATATATATATATATATATATATATATATATATATATATATATATATATATATATATATATATATATATATATATGACTATTTATCACATCACCGTGATTCATATACAATAGATATATAAATATATATATATATACTTACTGGAAATAATATATATTTTATATATATATATATGAATTTATGATAATAAGTCCACCGTCCCGTTATTTCTCGGACGGATAAAATAGACTGATTATTCATACAACACAAGAGAGGTATAAGTATAACATCTCCCATCATATAAATTTTCATTTTTCACCACTCTGCCATGTTCTCCAGTGCGCTTTGCGTTTGAATAGCCATGTTATGACTATTTATCACATCATCGTGATTCATATACAATATAAGCTACAAATATATATATATATATATATATACCGAAATATATATATATATATATGTTACCGAATATATAGTTGATATATACTAGTCCCTGACCAACCACGACGGACGGAAAATCAGGACTACAGTGACAACTAATAAAGTTGGCCACTGTAGTCCTGATTCCTCGTCCGTCGCTGGTTCGACCCCACGGGACGGTGGACTTATTATCAACTAAAATTCCTTCGGTAAACATATATGAAAATATATTATTTCTCTCTCTCTCTCTCTCTGATATTCTCTCTCGTTTGTAGCTTTCGATTTATATGAATCAGTTGATGTGATAAATAGTCATATTTTTGACATTTTATATTTCACAAACTTTTCACACGGTCAACATGGCAGAGGTGGGTGGATACTCCAAACAAAACACCTGAGTTCGACGGGTGAGATGATGGGAGATGTTATTCACCTCAAATACTATGGATTTGTGGCCGACTGTGTTAGTGTGTCACTGTAGTCCTGATTCCTCGTCCGTCGCTCCCTGACCCAACGGGACGGTGGACTTATTATCAACTAAAAATTACCCCTTCAGTAACATATATGAAAATATATTATTTCCAAGGTAGAGTTGAATTGATATTGACGTTTGTAGTTATGTTATATATATATAATATATATATATATATATATATATATATATATATATATATATATATATATATATATATATATATATATATATATATATATAAATATATATATATATATATATATATATATATATATATATATATATATATATATATATTTATATATACTGTATATATATATATATATATATATATATATATATATATATATGAATATATCACAATATGTGACAGACGCCTTATTTTCTCTATCATAAAATAGACTGATTATTCATACAACACAAACATTGGCATTATTACTACTATGGTCATCCATAGGTATAAAATTTTCATTTTCATAAAGCGTCTATGTGACTTTTATTGTTGAATAATAATGTTATTTACGGTGTATATATATATATATATATATATATATATATATATATATATATATATATATATATATATATATATATATATATATATATATATATATATATATATATATATATATATATATATATATATATATATATATATATATATATATATATATATATATATATATATATATATATATATATATATATATATATATATATATATATATATATATATATATATATATATATATATGTGTGTATATATATATATATATATATATATATATATATATATATATATATATATATATATATATATAATCACGAAAGCTACAAATGTCGCTTAATATCAAATTCACGCTGCCTCAGGAATATCTCTGATGGAGAATTATCACCAAAGGGGAATTTATAAGTGATAAATGGATTGGTACTGCCAGCATTCTCTTATACCTCTCTTGATAGCTCATTGGTAACGTCGACTGGAGTTGCTGGATAAGTTCTGTGTCGAGGGTTCATGACCCGGCAGTACCACTCCCTTTATCACTTATAAATTCTCCTTCAGTGATAATTCTCCATTGCAGATATTCCCAAGGCTTCATGATTGTATATAAATCACACTGTGATGAATTTGACATTTATATATATATTTATATATATATATATTCATGATTGTATGTAAATTACGGTGTGATAAAAAATTTATATATATATATATCATGGTAGGAAGTGGCCTAGAGGCTTATAAAATAGTGTGGTTAAAACATTTATTAAAAGATAAAATATTAAATTTATTCACTGAACCCTCAATTCTTCACAGTGTGTGTTTACACTTTTAGTGGATTCGGTCTGGAGATTATGATAGTACTCTGTTTCTTCTTTTCCCTGCTCTATTTTCCATTAGAAGGGGGAAAAGCTGCCGCCAAAGCTATTTCTGTTCCAAATGAAGCAAAGGGTTTCTTCTTTGTATGTGACATGTATGTGGCCTGCTCTCTCTAGTGATGACTGACTGACTGATTGACAATTCCACACCCGGGTCGCCCATATAGAGTAGGCTTCAGCCTTCATTCGAACATTCTATCTAGCCTATTCCCTGCTATCCCACTTCGCAGAAGTTAAAACATTCTGACCGTCCTAAGGTAGTCTGTAGCCTGGGAATATCTTGAAAAAACAAAATTATAAACATAAAACTTCTGAGAAAATCGTTTTTAGCATACTTTTAAACTAATTATAGATAAATACAAACTCTTTAATAAGACACATTTCTGCAAACTAGACTTATGTGCAAAATTAACATATAAATGAATCTCAAAGGTGACTGAGTCTTTATTTTCTTGTTTCCCGGCACTGCAACGGAAAATGGTGCTGGAGGGAACTATACAAAAGGAAACTGCAGTCTTACAAATTATACTTTGACAACACACCACACCACACCCCTTAATCAAATTTATCTCAAAAGAATTTTGCAATTTAGCCTTCTGAGATAATCTGCACCAATACTGAGTTTTCCTGGAAAGCTCTCCACTCTGCAGTACATACGTAGCCTACCTCTAGACTGCTAAGGCCCACCTCATGATCCTAAGGACTTTCAGTCTTTCAACCTGAATGATGGAATTGGCTTGTGGTCAGTCTGTATCACGAAATCCAGCCCCACAACAGGTAGCCTACAGCCTTTTTGATGGTACCATTGGGATGCAAAATATTGCATCAGTTCCTTTAATGTTTCAGACAATAGGCAGTGCTCAGCAAGCAGTATCTGGCAAATATTCGTCTGGCCGTGCAGGCTCATGATGTGCTATGGTGACAAAGTTTCTGTTACTTGGTTACAGGTTGGCCTAGAGCAAGAGTCTTTTCCTGCACAAGGCTGGCTTAGTTTAAAACACAGGAACTGAGTCACTAGGTAATGTATATTATGGCAGCTGAGCTAAATAACATTCTGTTTAAAGGAAATTAAAATTATTATCGTTCTTTTGTATGTTTTTTTTTCTTCAAGAATTGTTATTCATTTTTCCTTGTGACCTGACCTAACTATTTTTTTCGGTCGGAGGGAGGTTTTATTTTAGGACTCAAAATTGTAGGTTATATGTTTTGCGTATACAGCCTTATAAACAAAACTATTTATTACATTTTGTTCATTTATGATAACCAAAATATAAAAAAATGTTGAATATTAACCTATAAACATTTGGCTAGGCCTAATGATCCTTGCCTGATCTGTGAAAGGCTGGGAGTCCTATAATATACAGTATGATTTTGTTTATAATTATTTGTGTGGTATTAGATTTTCATAATCAATAATATGTTCTTTTACAGCCGTTATGCAAATATATAATTGATCATTTCAGTGTTGAATGTCCTCCTTGAATTGTCCATTTGACCTAATCCTGAAACCGTATGGTTGAGAGGAAAATGTTTATACTCTTCATAATGAGGTAAAACAGAAAAACAAAAATAATGCATTTCCATAAATATTATCATCCGTAATGGGTGGTAAATAATATTGATAGTGAGCAAGAGGTTGAAATGTATCATCAAAAAATTTCGTATAGTGGAAAAATATTAACTAATGAAACTTCAGTAAATACTTTAGAATATAATTAAAGAACAACTTCTTAAGATAAGTCAATATATTCTTTCAAACGCAATTAAAGAAAAACAACAGTAAATTATGTTGATGCCATATATTCAGTAAAAGTGGGGTTTTTAACCAGTTTCAGTTTTTGACATTTAGTGTAATTCCCAATAGCACCGATAACTCCGTTCCCACATGTCGTTATCAGTTATCATTCATTCTAGGCCTATGTGACGCCCATTAAACCATTCATTTGTAAAAAAAAAAAAAAAAAATCCAATTTCCTTCTCTGATATATCTGAATTCTCCTTCATATCTGTAAAAATTTTCTATTTCAATTTGGCATTTTTTATTGCATTAAAAAGAAAACTGGCATATGTTAGAAGACGTTATCGTGCATCTAAACTGGTCTACTGAACGTTCGGCCTTGCAGGCGTGCCAGCCGACCCTCATACGACAGTGCATTTCACCACCCTTCAGTGAAGCGAACTATATCTAATTTAAGAAAATAAGCTGTATATTATATAATATTTTTTATAATTATATCTTATTTGCTAACTTAAAATAAAGTTCTTTCTTTTAATAGAAAGATCTTTAAACAGATGATAATTTTTAACATTAAATATGCCTTTAAGAGGTGCAAAATAATGAGCAGGTGGACATGTACTGCTGGTTTATTAGGAAAGCAGGCTGCTTATAAAGCGGCGTGCGGACGTCGTACAAAGGAATATAATAGGATACAGGTGACCCGAGGTCAATTGCTCTCAATGTGAATTCGGACAGGCAAACACAAATAACATAAAAGATCAGATTACAAGAATTGACACAATAATACTCTGACACATATAAAAAGTAAACAAGCATAAATAAGTTAGTGACAGATACGTATTTACATAGATAAAAATGTGGTTATTTGGCTTGACCTAGGCTTGTAGGAGAGTCACTGTAGAAAACGGGTAGTTCACCACAGAAACCCGTTGAGCGGGGACTTTACAATACTCCCCCCCCCCAAAACGTGGGTAACGTCTGATTAAACTAGGTATCTGCTGGGCCGCTGAAGAGTGCAACGGCTCTGCGAAGTAAGCTGGGGGGTGTGGTGTGAGCGGGAGCGGCTGGTTGCGGCACTGCCCTGGTGCTTCCGGGGGCGGCCAAGCGACTTCCTTTTGGGTGGGGCTGGCTGCGGGGGCGATGGTCCCTGCGGAGGGCGCTGCGTGGTATCGTCGATGACTTCCTCCAACAGGGTGGGCTTGAGATGGTCAACAGACACCCAATCGTCCTTCCCGTGCACGGCCAGCCGGAATGCTTTGGTGTTCCGCCCCAGCATGCGGAAGGGCCCCTTGGGGCCTGGTTAGGGGCGGGCAGACAGTGTCGTTCCTGACGAAGACGTGGGTGGTGGAGGACAGGCCGGGAGGCGTGAACGGTGTTGTCCTGTCGGTGTACGTCCACTGGCAGGGGGGCGAACTTCCCAACTGTGTCACGGAACCTCTGGACTGTCAGGTTGTGGCGATCTCCCGTGACGAGTTCGCCCGGGACTACAAGGGGCTCCCCGTAGACTTTCTCTGCTGTGGACGGTCCTCAGCCAGAGGAGGATCCAAGGCAGCTGGTACTTCCAATCCTCGGCGGTGCAGCGGTCCATGAGGGATGCCTTCAGGGACCTGTGGAACTGCTCCACCAATCCGTTTGGCCGCGGGGTTGTAGGCGGTGGTGGTGTGGTGAGAGGTTCCCAACAGGCGTGCCAGGGCGGACCACAGCTCGGACAGGAAGGCAGGACCCCTGTCAGTGGTTATGTGGTCCGGGACACTGAACCAGCTGACCCAGCTGGAGAGGAGGGCCTCAGTGCATGCACTGGCGGTGGCTTCATGCATCGGCGTCGCTTCAGGCCACCTGGTGGAGCGGTCGACGATCGTCAGGAGATATCTGGCCCCGCCTGATGGGGGAAGGGGGCCCACCACATCTACTAAGATGGGCATCGATCAAATTGTTTTAAAAACACTGCAATTACCTAAGGCTTTATGGCCGACTCTAACAGGACGGTCGCCCGTGACACATACAAAATACTCATCTACTCTACATGGTGCTAGAAGAGTGAGTGAGGAGGGCACTTCATTTTGGCCTAGCCAGAATGTCTGTCCTTTACAGGAATTTCAAGTTTTTAACTGCGTTACCGTAAGCAAATTTCATAGTTCCATAACTAATTTATCAAACATGCAACGTGTAGTGTATTACTCAACAATAAAAGACATGTACACTCGGCAAGAAAAGTGAGGATACAGTTTTCATTAGATTTCGTTCATCGAATTTTAATTTTTTTCTTACAGAAAACACATAATCTCGGTAAATTTACTCTAGAATATGAAAGTACAATGCAAATATCATATACATTAAATCTGCAGAACAAAAACGTTCAGATACTTAAAACCACCATGGATGTCCGAAATAATCAGAATTTCTCAGATGACTTTGTTCATAGAGATCTAAAAGATAGTACTATCTCGGTGTAGTACTGTTTATCAGAACGGCAATATTTACTCGTTTTCCATTATGAATAGGCTTATTATTGCATCATCATACAAGGTAATGATAATTTTTTTAATTTTTACACATTCATATTTATATTTCACGGTGTTAAAGGTCAGCTGGAATTAATGGCAGTAAATGATGTGACAGCTAGAGTAGGTTGACCAAATCTATTTAAATCCGCAAGAGCGTTCTCTATGATGTGCGGAGTAGCACCAGAACTTCGGCGGGAAAACACAAGTAACTGGATGTTTCTTGACGTTGCCATAGTTTCTCTCTCTCTCTCTCTCTCTCTCTCTCTCTCTCTCTCTCTCTCTCTCTCTCTCTCTCTCCATTGCTAAAACATACTATACAAACATAGTATCACTCAATCTATACTTATAAAACAGGCTTACACAACTCTCTCTCTCTCTCTCTCTCTCTCTCTCATCCATTGCTAAAACTTAATATACAAATATAGTATCACTCAATCTCTAAAAAAAAAAAATAATGAAATGAGTAGCTCTACATATAGGCCTAGGCTTACACAACAGTAACTCTCTCTCTCTCTCTCTCTCTCTCTCTCTCTCTCTCTCTCTCTCTCTCTCTCTCTCTCTCTCTCTCTCATCATAACATTGCATTCATTCCTTTATTGTTCCCCATGTTTTTCGTTGGACATTGCTCAAATTTAACTCTTGATTTCATTATGGAAGATCGCGTTTCTGATTACGCAAGCATTCCGTTCATTGTGGTGTCATAAATTCATTTGTGTAAGGTTACTTGGTAGGTTATGTCGAAAAATGTTTATTTTGCTCAGAACTGTCGCTGTAAATTACAACTTGAACGAATACTGTAAAGCTTACTACTGCATTTAAGTATCAATGATTTCAGAACCGTGGAATATGATTGAAAGTTATAGGAGGTCAAGCAGACACATAAAGACTGAAGCTCCTCCCCCTTCTAAAGTTGCCAGATGTCGCATTAATTAGCAATATACGTCCGAAGATTTAAAAAAAACTGTATCCTCACTTTCCTTGCTGAGTGTACTAAAGGAAATAGTAACAGCATCTGAAATCAGAACCATCACATAAGACCTCCATGTCACTCATTACTCTCCACATAAGTCATTACGTCTGTTATTTTACTGATCTCTGAACCTGACTAGATGGAAATTTCTGTAGGCAAATTCCCTGCAGGAGATTTTGTTGACACATTTCAGCAAACTAAACTTATGTAAGAAATTAACATACACTGTATAAATGAATCTCAAACGTAATAGAACATTTCCGAGTCTTTTCTTTTTGGAGGCAGGGGGGTGGGGGGGGGGCCGGGATGCCCACTGTAACAGAAAACGGTCCTGGGGAAATGATATAAAAGAAAATTACATCAATTATATTTTGACAGTGGCGTTGTCGCTCTCATAACAGCCAGTCTGTTAATTAATTGTCAGCACATTCCTTCGCCACTTGTTCTAAAGAAAGTTCAGTTACTAACTGAATGCTATCTAATAAGGTACTCAGTTGCTGATATGTTCTGTAGTCAATTGGGTGCTACTATAGTATGATATCTACCATCCATTTTCTACATTTGACCCCTCAGGGGCCAGTACTAAACAGTGTACTGTAGGTGAGTCACTGTTTCGCCATGATTAGTACTAGTCCCTGGGGGATCAAATAGTTGTGTATATAGTTTGAGGAAGTGATTGCCATAGGCATTAACTGGGTTGTTTGTTAGATAGCATCGTAATTTTTGTTAGGTCGCGAACAGCTCGGCAGATATCAAGCTATAGTACCACCGTTAATTGTAATCATAATCTCGAAAGAATCGCTTGCTGCTCCTACTCGTCGATAACGTTTGATATGCAGCTCAATAGCTTATTGGTCTTTGTTTCTAGAAACAAATGTAAAAATACACCCATTTTTACATTGCTTTAACTAATGTAAGATTAGCTTTAACTAATGTAAGATTAATGTTCTTTAATCAATGCGTGTTAATGCTTTTGATGAGAGAAAGCAATATAGTTACAGCATTTTCAAATAAAAAAAATTAAAAGTTGTTGTTTGATATAAATGTCAGTCAATTTTGTAGTGGGACGATGCTGAAAACTAAAAAAATTTGTGTCTAATTTTGGAAGAGAAATGTCTTTTGCAAGAGACAATGATTAATACGATGAGCTGCAATGAAATGTAAGTCATTTGTGAAAACATGAATGACGTCTAGTCATTTTTTAAACATAAGAATAAATAGGAAACTCTTTTAAAAATAGATAGCGTTTGCTACAAGGAACCATACCCATTAAGGCAGCACTGTGTAGGCTACCAGTAAGCTAAAGGGAATTCTTAAAGATATTTGGATTTTTAGCAAGAAGAAATGGGACACTTCATTGACCACTGTACTGTACTGATAGACTCTGTAAAATGTCTAATCGTCTGTGGAAAACATTGTTCTTGTTGGGTTTGCTGTGATATTGTGAGTGATATTGTCTTAAAACTGTGCAAGAAAGGACCGGAACTTTTTGAATGGAAGAACACGCGCACATCCCTCTGACTGTCTTTTGAAAGTAGCTTGTCCATGTAGTGATAGCCTATATAGTCGTAGTAATTGCAGCTGACAGTGAAAACTGTGATGAGCTGAGCTTATGTAGAAGAGAGGCGAACTAGGTAGAAAATTAACAGACTTCATAGTTGCCATTTTCTGTGTAGTCCTTTGGAAATATATTTCGTAGTAAGCTTATTTGCTCTGTCTACCATTCATTGATGTCACCATTCTTGATAATAATAATATGATTTATTTGAAACTCCCCTTTTGTTCTTTTCTTTACATTTTGCTTATATTTCCAACCATAATCTTGGCTGCATAGGACGCGAAGGTAAGACTGGAGAGTGCTTGATAGGACTGGAGGAGGGGCTAGACCTAGACCTTGCTCCCCCTCAAAGAACGAAAGTGGAGATTCACCCCAAAGTAGGGGACCAGCATCCGACTTTGTGTTCCCTGATTGGTTCCGAATGATGGCTTGCTAATTGAATTTTAGTTTTAATATTAGAAAAAACTATATTTTTCACTTTTATGATTTTGCTTTAGAAGCTATCATAAATACCTTCTTTTCGTTTTCTTTTGAAATCATGTGTTTAAGTGCACGAATGTATTTAGAATGTGCGATTCACATACATTTGTATGTAGGCTACACTTGCACAGAGTACAAAGTTCCGAAGCAGGAAACCGTTCATTTCCACCTTGCCTAAAGTTAACTGCTTCGGTTCTCGTATTTGGTGAATTTTGAATCCGGTCCTGAGCCAGAGGGTGAAATGAGTGACGCTATTTTTATCAATGTAGGCCTATGTATTTTATAAAATGATTACACAAGCATTAAAAAAACAAAATTTACCCTTGTTGTATAAGGTACCATGAGTGTTTTGTGTGTCACTGTATTTGTTGTAAATCTGTCCTAAGTTTACCAGCAATAAATTGAACTTAACACGTCAGTACAGTATTCATAACTGTGAGGCATATTTGCTTTGGAAGCGGATGTTGTTAGTAAACGTAATCGTATATTGAGTGTGAGTTTCCATATGTCCCTAATGCATTTCAGAGACCTTCATGTTGTCATGCTCTTTTGCTTGAGTCCTTTATCTTTTCGTTTCTCGCACATTTTTCTTTTTTTATTTTTGAGAATTTCCTTCAATTGCACTGCCTTTCTAGCACCTATTCTCTAGAATAGAATACACCCTAGAAGGACCATAGCCTTTTGTATCACAGAATGTTGCTCTAGAAGTTGGATTCATTCGCTGGTGTGGTTAACTAGGCATGGAATCGTAGCTCCCTTTCGTGGGAATTACCACAGAAATTCTGCAATGTTTTGCCTAATTTAAGGAATGATGAAATGGTTCTTTAGAAACTCATTTGTGTATCAAGTTAAAATGTTCACGCGATTTTTCTGTACATTTTAGACTGTGATCTTGGCAAAAAAAAAGAAGAAAAACGCGAAAAATATAAGATGTTTAAATTATGAAAAGATGAATAAGTGAAATGAAAAGATACCTACGAATTCAGTGAATATTCCTATGGGTTTATAAACCCTTATGCATGATGTTGGACTAGTTAACCTAAACCACAGGTCACATTTTTAGGAATTTTGAAAGGGACGTGATTTAAATTTTCAATCTTTTTAGTAAAAATATTTGTATCTTTGAAATTAAGTGAATGCGGTTTGAGTTATGAATGGTATAAAATATAGCTGAAATAAGGATTTAAAATATGAAAAATATTCTGCATTAATGTGACCTTATTTCTCACATGTACTAGGCGTCCACGGGGTGAGACTGATGCATTCCCAAGATCCGCCACCATCTCCAGGTAAGTCTCTCTCTCTCTCTCTCTCTCTCTCTCTCTCTCTCTCTCTCTCTCTCTCTCTCTCTCTCTCTCTCTCTCTCTTCAATTCTTGGCTCAAAATAAGAAATTACTTCCAGCTACACTGGAAAAGTAACAATCAAAATAATTAACTTACTTCTGAAGACTAGGCAGTTTTATTGTTCACCCTGTAATTAGTTTCGTGAACAGAAACTCATTAGTTTCTTGACGAACATGTACTGTACAGTACTGTATGTGTCTTTCTCATCTTTTCAGGGAGTTCCTGCGAGAGAGGGCAGCTGCGGATTTCCTTCGGGGAGACTACAAAGGCAGCGCCGACCACCTGGACAAGGCAGCAGGCTTCTATCCGGGCCTTCCACCTCCGGCCTTCGATGTCCCGCCCTTGACTCTGGACCCGGAGACCCGCCGCCCATCCACCCACCTTATGGCCACCCCGACACCAGCACAGACGACCACTGCGCCCATGGCCCCTCATACGATGCCCACTGCGACGACCACAACCTCAGCCACGCATCCCTCGGTCCCTCAGGCAGTAGTCACGCACGCAGAAGAAATGGAGAAGCACACCATTAAAAGCGAACCAGAGAGGAAAAGTGAGTGGTCTGTCTGGACGCAATGTTTGAATCAAGTGAGATTTCCCAAGCTCATTTTCGTGAAGTTTAATTTGTGTACCACGTTATGTAGCACATATGCACTAAAAGCGTTCATGTAAGTTCCGGACTTTAGGCGCTCGAAGACTAACTGAATGCTATATGATCCTCAGTCCCTATGTAAGCAGTCTATAGCATGACTGGAAATTATAATAATAATAATAATATTCTTTATTTCGGCTCAGGACCATATACATGGAATATACAAATACAATACACACAACCTAAACACATAAGGTAACATGATCAAAATAATTATCAGCAGTATCCACAGTTGCTGTAGAAATAGAAAAAAATAGAATTCACAATAACGGTAATGACAGTATTTATACGGAGATAATAGAAAAAATAAAAATGATAACAATAAAAGATACAGATTGCAGACGATTAATTTCCATCTGGGGACCTTAGGTGGTTACAGAAGTCAGGTCCGGAAGGCTAAATACGAATATTGAAAATTGCAAAACTCTGCAGTGATATTAATCACAGTAATAATAAAAAGTAAAAATACCAGTAATAACAAGAAACTTAGAAATATAATAATAATAATAATAATAATAATAATAATAATAATAATAATAATAATAATAATAATAATAATAATAATAATAATAATAATGACAGATTCTGGAGATGACACTTCAAAATTGCAAAAATAGAGAATAAGTCATTTAAGGAATAGACGCCTCATTATTCCATCTTTCCCACAATTTAGATCTTCTTCTTGCCTCACTGCTTAGGATGCTTTGTATGAGCAAATTGCTGCTGTTTCTCGGTCGGGTGATCAGACTGGACATTGTTCGCCTCACAATGGTTTTCAAATTATCCAGGCAGTTTTCTATGAACATCTGCGTGGCTGAGTGTTAGCGATGAGTGTTTGTGAGGCGTCTCAGAATGTAATTGTGAACAACAGTGATACGTCTCATGGTCTCTCGGGTATAGTTCGTCCAAAGGGAACACCCATATATACTGTAGCAGTATGAGCGGAAGAGCAGCAGTTTCGTTTCTCGGTGACAGAAGGCAAACCTCCTTGCAGTCATGTTGCCAGTTGCACATAGTTTACGACGCCTCTGTTCTATGTCTGCCGTATCTTTTAGGTCGTCCGTGATAATGTGTCCCAAATACGGAAATTCATGCACGAATTCCAGACGATGGTTTCCGAGAAAAATGAGTGGTTCTGCAATATTAAGCGATCTCGGGAGCAGCGACATGCACTGGGTCTTGGTTTCGTTGTATTAGGATATCAAATTCCTGTGCATGTTGGCGGCAGGTGTCGATGAGTCGCTGGAGATCTTGCACTGATCAAGGGGAAATCAGAGCCATATCGTCGGCATAACGGGCGTTATTTATTGTTGTTTCGTTGATAGTGCATCCGATTGGGAGTGAGTTCAGTTTGATATTCAGGGCATCTGTGTACGTGTTAAACATGTATGGAGAGAGAATGCACCCTTGCCGGAGCCCGTTTAGGGAGCCGAAGGTGTACAGCAGTACGTTACCCCATTTGACACAGAATTGCTGTGTGGAGAACCAACAACATAAAATGCCAATTAGATATAGAGGTGTGCCTCGTTTGTGCAGCTTCAGGAAGAGCTTCAGGTAGTTTACTCTGTCAAATGCTTTTCTGACATCTACAAAACATAGGAAAACAGGAGAAGCTGATGATAGGCAACAGTTCAGCAATTCTTTCAGGATGTAGGCCGAACTGGTTGTCAGTAGTGTGTAGAAAGGGGAGAAGTCTCATTAGAAGAACAGACTTAAGTATCTTCGACGCAATTATAGTAATTGCAATCTGGCGATAATTGCCAGGGTCAGCTGCATCCTTTAACTTGTTTTTTATCAGTGGTATTAAGTGAACTAAGAGTAGTGAGTCCGGGAGAAACTGGCGAATTATGCACGCATTGAATAGAGCAGCTGGCAAAATGTAAATTATCGGATGGTAGAATTTGAAAGCTTCAGCAGGCAGACCATCGCAGCAGGCCGATTTATTATTAGATAGGTTGTTTATGGCATCGCTGATGTTACCTGGCGTAATACGATCGGCGAAATGAAACTGAATATTATCAGCAAGGAGGTTATTTACATCCCTGCGGGAGTCTTGATCGTTTATGCAATTCAGGATAGTGCTGAAGTGATCGCCCCACATTCTTGCGATGGCCTCGTCACCGATGGCTTCTCCTACTCTTTGTGATGGCTTTTTAGTTTGGGATTTAGGGACTGAATGCCCTTCCAAAGGCGGGGATAATCGCCAGATTCTAAGTTTCTAGGCATTGCATCAGCTCTTAGTTGCTTTTCATTCAGTCTGCGGTGCTTAAGGGCAAATTTGAACTGCGCTCTTGCCTGCCTCATTAGCAGTGCAAAGTGTCGTTCCCTCGGGCTACCATTTTGCCTCCACAGTAGAAACATTTCTCGTGAATGTGTATAAAGATCTTTAACCAAGTCATTCCATCCAGGTATATTACGAGAGTTGCTTTGACGAGATCTAAAGGTATCCCTGCCGGAGGCGAGCATAGCGGAAATGATATTCGAATAGAATTCTTTCAGATCTCTCCTGTGATGATCGTTTCTACATTTTTAGTTGGTGCACAGTAAGGCGTCTGCCGGTTGAGCTGTTGACCGCAGCCTGGTTTCTGTGGTTTCCCTGAAGATCTGGTTATCTGTTGGTTTTTAAAATCCCAGTTAACAGCAGGTGGGTGATCAGTTAGGGGGTTCACGGTAGGGAGGGATGGGGTACTGAATGACACCTGTAAGGGATGTGATCATATCCCGTTGCAAGATCGTAGCGAATGTTGCAGGTCACAACAGCATCATGAAGTTGAGGGGAGATGATGCAGTGGTCCAGCCTGGAGGTTGTGACTGTGTCCGTTCTATTTTGTACATAGGTATAGGAGGAGGAGGGAGAGAGGAGCATCACAACGCTAATTCGGAGAGCATGATTTTGACAGAAGCGAGTAAGTTCATTATAAAACTGCTTTGTGGGGTAAGAATTAAGGTCCCCAACTATACAAACATAATTAGCAGTAGAATTGTGAATAATGCTGTGTAACTCACCTAGGATCATGCAGTAATGATCAAAATTGTTGTTCTTTTCCCAGGGCATATAAACACTAATTATTAGGATTGATCACTCTTATAGGTCAACACACTCACCATATTGTCTAGCGATTTGCGCCACAGGAAAGAAAGGCCCCCTCCCTTTCGGGCGACCGACTACGATGGGATCTGTAACTTGCATCGATGGGTTCGAGAAAGCTCTGGAGTCTTCATGCACTAAATCGCAGATGGCAAGGTCATGAGGCCAGAGGAGCGTTTCTTGCAATGCAATGATGCCTTTGAAGTTTTTTGCAGAACATGTTTAGGAGAGAAATGTTCCGCTTGAGGCCAAATATATTCCAAGAGATTATATCTAGTGTACCCATGGCAACTCACTAAGATGGGAAATGAATGAGCTGATCATTTGGGTGGACAATGATATGTATGGCTGAAATTTATAGTAAATTCCATAGATACCGAGTTTGTCGTATTTTGTTTTCAACTTGATCTGTTTCGTATAACTTTGCCTAAGGAAGAGGGTGTTTTTAAAAGCGGTGGAAAAGCAGCAAAAAGTTTGCAATGACTGTCATTTTAGAAATGCTATATCTTACATTCACTTGCAGTAGGTCTGGTGGCTGTGAATAGTAGAATAGAATAAGCTCGAGTTTTTGTACTAAGGATGTGGGATCCCTAGTTTATGCGAGACTCCCTCAGGTGACAACGTCGTCTTTTATTTTCGTTTCTGTTGTGATAATTCTTGTGTGTAACCTCGTACGCTGAGTGACGGTGATTTTCAAAATTTCCAGTGACATAGTTAGATCTCATTCATTGCAATCACCTTCTCTGCTATTCATCTTTTCCATGACGTTTGTTTTAAATTCAGTGTCTTGCTTTAGCATCAATATTGCTCAAGTATATCCCTCTTTAAATGGAAATTTATAATTTATGTATACAAATTAATTTTTTTACCACAATCCCTTTCTCTGTGAGAAGAGGTTACCCTGCCAGTTCTCGGCAAGACTTTTGGGATGAAGCTGCTAGCACCTCGCCCTTACTTTCACTGACGGCTGAATCGGCTGATGGGCAGTGGCCTGCAAATGCTAGTCCAGTGCTGCCAGTGCATGAGCAACGCCACCCATATTACAATGTCTGGATGTAGAATTATAGTTTATCAAAGGAACATTGATTGTGAAGCCCTTTTAAGTACAACTGTTAGTATAATAACAATTAATCATATAGCAATAAGTGAAGAAAACTCAGTATCCATTGTTACGTTCAACATTGGTCACTTAAATCCATTCTAAGGTCTCCTGATATCCTGTTACAGCTTCAGTAAGGTTAAACTTTTATTATGAACACAGTATAGATTTAATTCTTGCCGTAGTTATCTGGTTTGTCCATATTCAGAATAGAGGGATTACATCGAAATGATCCAGATAAATGGAGTCAGAAAGAGAACATCAAAGCCTGTCGGCAGAGGGGGGAATACAGTCACTGACCCGAGCACACCATGAATTTTGCTTTAATCAGTAATATGTCGTCTTTATATCCTGTAGGAGTCGAAGTCTGCGTTTTCCTTCACTCCCGAGTTGCAGTGCGATTGCGCCTTGAAGATGGTGGGCGCATTACGGCCCAAGAACTGCAGGCGATGGTCATCGAAGAGGAGGATGTGGCCCTTCCAAAGCAGGCCATGGAGGTCTTCGCTATCTGGATGGTCTCTCCGGTACTAGGTAACAGCTCTACTCTACTCTACTTTCCTTTCCTCTATTTCATATTTCATATTTCAGTCTCTGATCATGCTTGCGAGAATGGTAGGGAATGTGCAGCCTTGAAAGAAATACACAACACACAGGAATGTGATGAGGTCAGTCAGGATTATTGAAACAAAAAAATAATTTAACTTTGCACTATCATATGTACCATTACAATATTATACAGTAGATGCTACATGCATTCAAGTATGCAGCGCCAAGTGTCCCAAAGAAGTGAAGTAGCACATTTCGTTGAACCTCTTCTCACGTACATTAGGTATAAAGTGCGTAAATGATTGTCCCCTCCTCTTATCGTAGACGTCCTTTACTTTTCTAACAGAAATTCAGTTAAAGCCTTACCAGCGGGCCCTTGAAGTAAGACGTCAATGGGGTGAACTCTTGAAGAGATTTACGCAAATGCCAAGTCGACCTCAGGATGCCAGATATGCCTATGAACCCAAAATGGTGCTTAGGAGGAACGTGTTTTTCAGTAAAAGGGACGAAGTCAAGATCAGGTAAGAAATGATGTCCATCCTGAAAAGAAATAACATTTGAGCTCATTTCTGATTACGAAAAGGATATTTCCATGGCAGCTGCTTATTTTGGCAAAGACAGGTGCAAGCAGTTATTACAATGCGGTTTTGTTTGAGATAGTACCTGTCCAAAATTTACATTAAAACAAGTCACACCAGGAAATTCCAACAATTCAAAGTTGTTTTGAAATGTCAATTCACCCACCCTCACTTTCATGTTTATTCCATTCTCCCTCAGAGATGCTAAGATCTTAGAGTTGCTGTACGAGGAAGCTCAGTGGAACATGAGGTCAGCAAGATACCCTTGCGAACTCTCAGATTACGAGATGCTGGCTGGTATCCAAGCAAGGCTCGAGCTAGGGCCGTATGACCACACATCACACACACCTTCTTTCTTTAGGTGGGCAGTCGGTCAACTTCTTGGTTTAGTATTGTGAATATATATTTGTAAGTTCCATTCTTTATTTGTTTGACAATTTGCCCTGAATGAGTTGTTATTTTCATTATGATTCCTCTTTTCCGCATATGGGCATTCTTTTTTGTAGGAGTTTGCAGTACAAGTCAGTGATAATTGCTCATTTTGAATGATAATAATAATAATAATAATAATAATAATAATAATAATAATAATAATAATAATAATAATAATAATAATCCAATGACTTTCTACCATGTTTTTTGTATTGTTCTCTGGCAACTACAAACGCCCTTCTGTAGGCGACGCCTCTTAGATTACCTTCCGGAGCATGCGTGCAGGCTAAAATTCAGCGACCTGGTCAGTTTCAGCAGTAAGTCCACCCCTGAAATCCGGGTCATCGAGCAGTTCCGGTCTATTCCCACTAACGTAACTGCGAGAAAACTGGTCCGGAAATATTTAGAGTTTTCCTGGTCTTTGCCTTATTACGGGTATGTACAGTATGTCTCTACTGCATGTTCATTAGATATGCATAATAATGATTTCCTGTGGAATAAGATATTGTTAGGTATGTAAATGTATTTTTAATGACAACTGGCTTTCATTTCTTTTATTTCTTTTGTATACTTGCGATTACAGTCTTCCATGAACAAAAGCTTGCCTATACTGTAATTGTTTAATATTTTTGTCGTGAAAATATAAAGTTAGTAGCTATTTATTTTTCGTCTGTAAAAAATCATGTAAAGTAAAATTATGAGGTATTTGTTTGGTCAAGTAAGCTATGAATGTCAAGCAATATATATATGTATGTATATATATATATATATATATATATATATATATATATATATATATATATATATATATATATATATATAAACTTTGTCACTTACACAACTGTTCTGTGCATTAATAAAGTTAATAACTGGGCGTCATTTATACACGATGGTATCTAGATACCATCCAGTTTAAAAGAGGTCCAGTTATTGACATGCACATACATATTTGTATATGTATGTATATATATATATATATATATATATATATATATATATATCTGTGTGTATGTGTGTGTGTGAATGTATGTATGCATGTATATAATCCTGGTTGCACGAATATTGCTGCTGAAAGCTAAGAACCATCAAGGTAAAGTCTTGTTTCCCCAGGATATTTCAGGTGGTGAGCACACCTAGTTATGAGTTAATAACAGATGTAATATTCTGCTGTACTTTGATACAGGAGCGCGTTCTTCCATGGCCAAATAGAACAACCTACTCGAGGCGTTAGTTCGTGGCTCCCACGACCTGATTTACCAGTCCTTGTTACAATAAATGCCACTGGGGTCACCGTCATTGACCCAAAGAAATCCGTACGTATAAAAAGTATTTTATTTCAAATGTAAATATCTCGTATCATTAACGTGCTGGCAGCTAGGCGAAAAGTTGGCAACGTGGTTTCCACAGTCATTAATGGTCTCAAATTTGACCATGATCATATATACATGCTTTGGAGTCAACAAAAAATTCCAGCAATGATCGTACTTAGTACCTAACAGCGAAAGAGAACATAAATTTTAGTTATACCCTGATGATGTTTCAAGTATTTGGCAAGATTATGAAGCACCTCATAAATGGAGCTGTGAAAGAGTTGAACCTTATGCATTACCCCGCCTCTCCTCAGACTGTGTTACTAAGTTTACGTTACGACGAACTGTCGTGGGACTTCGCCCGGCCGAGCAACGATCGAAGCACCTCCTGCCTTCCCTGTCTCTTCCTACAGTTTGCCGTTGTGGAGAACGGCAGAAGATTCTCCAAACTCCTGCAAATCTTCTCGAAACAGGCAAGAATGTTACTTACTTCTTTTTACCTTCTGGAGTGGACACAAAAGTCATGCTTATGCAAATACTTCTGGGGCGGGTAAATGCTTTTATCAAATCTAACTGATGAAAAAAAGTGATATGTGATACACCCTGCCTCTGGATAGAAGGAATACAGTATCATAGGAAATGAGAAACTGAATCATGGAGAAAATTCTCAGGAATAAGTTGGCAGAAAATGACTGACAGAGTTTTCAAACGAAAACGCCGACAATTATTATTATTATTATTATTATTATTATTATTATTATTATTATTATTATTATTATTATTATTATTATTATTATTAAAAGTAATGGCCGTTTAGATATCACTGAGCTCATATTGCAAATTCTCTGTCTCCCTAATGGATTTTTTTATGACAGCAGGTAAATTATATATATAAAAGCTGTCCAAAGTTTATTTATTTTCCTTGCCGTTTCAGTGGTTCTTTCTACCATTTACTAAAGGTAAATAAAGTCAATGTACAAGCAATATGTATTTATGCCTGCAAGGCTTTCAGAGTTCTCAGGAATTTTTTATTGGCTTCCGAGACCAGGGGGCTCTTGTTAGATTCATCCAGGAAAGTCTTGCTGAGCGCTGAAGATAATGATTGGTTGGTGCCAGGTCCAGGAAGTCCTGCGTAGAGTGTAGTAGTGGGCATGTTGGTGAAAAGACTCTCCATGTCCAACCATGCGATGATGCCCTGGGACAGCGCAGCATGAAACCTGTCAAGAAATTCTACAGACAAAGAATTGCAGAGTTCACTAGGAACATAAGGAGTCAAAATCTTATTAAAATTCTAGGCCAGTTAGTATAAATCAAAGTCAGGGACAAAGAGGGTTGTTGGCTTTGTGGGTTCTTACATTTCCTTAGATGTAGCCAATGTTGAAATCCCTCATAATCTTGGGTAGGTGCACAGCATCTGCAGCGGCATTAATTGTTATGATTGTTCAGCTGGCCTCTTTCCTAATGGTGTCAGCAGGGTTCCTCACAATGCAGCAAAACTTGGATGGTCTCCGAGTATGTAGTTGAGTTTCTGAAAGTACTCCTCTTGACGAGTTAGGACAAAGTCAGCTGTTAAGTATGCCCAGCAGATGACAAATGTCCTTCCTCTTGCAAAATCTTTGGCACATCCTTCATATCTCTCTCATCACATGGCTGTGGTGAGACACTCACTCCAGCAGAGCCTCCACCAAGAGAGGGCGCTGAAGCTCGTCAGTGGCCCTAATGAGGCCAAGGTCTTCCAGAGAGGAGATGGAATCAAGGGGAACCTCAGTTTCAACACTTTTAGCCTCAAGCTTGGGACCCTCCAAGATATGGCAGTTCAACCCCATCTGGAGAAGAACATGCCTGGCAGCAGAGATCTGGTAATCAGTCAGGTTGATGCATGTGGTGTCCCTTCTTGTACATTCCCTATCTGGGGCAACCTAAGGGCAAGGGCAATGGCATTCTTATTGGGATGTTATTCAAGGGCATCCCATTCTTGTTCAAGGCACCTCAGATGTGCTAGCACTATCTCCTCCTCACATTTCATCATCACCAATTGCAGAGCCTGGTGAAGATCTGCACTAAGGAGACCTTTTTGTCAATCAATGAAGGCAGATGTAAATCCAGATCTACAGAGTAGCCACTGGCATGTTGTGCTCCAACTTTTACATGGAAGTTATTGAGCATCATATCTTCAGCAGGATCCTCAAAACAGCCATATTAGTTCAGTAGGTTAATGATACATTCACCAGTATAACTGACAAGAATGGGCTGGGGGCACTTAACTGCACCTTTGAGAGGCAGAATTGATTCTCCATATCACATGTTAGATAAGCGTAGATGGCACCCATTCCAATTTTGGATGTCCATGCTGCCATCATTCCTCAAAGCTTCCAGATGAAGGTTCACTGAAAACAGACTGACACTGGACTCTGCCTCAACAGCAATAGTAAGTGCCTTGAAAAATTCAAATCCTTAGTCATAAATGCCTACGTTTGTCAGGTCCTTTCACACCGTTCTTCCTGGAATAACACTTCTGATGAGCTAGAACCCATCGCCCAACCCTGGTGGATAATGGGTATTCTTACAGCTGTGTTTCCAGAATGACGAGAAATGCTGATAATGGAGTGCCCTGACAAGAAAACCAAGCCCCCAACAAGAATGGGGGAACCATTAGGCTCTTCTGCAGGAACTACATAAACACCAAACATAAGAAATATAATGATGTTCTCTAGGCAGCCTAAAGAACATCATCAGCACCCTTGTAGACAAAAAGTCGACCTCGTAATCAACTATAAGGATCATTAGGAATATTCCCATCACAAGCAATAATCCCAAGAGGAGGAGAGGTGTAGTTTACCAAATATTGTGGCCTGAGAGTAGATACTGTCATTCCTACACTGGTATGTCTACAACTCGCCTCTCCAAGAAATGAAGGGGAGGTTGACCAACACTACATGAGGGAATACAGCAGTGCCCCATAATTCCAGCAGATCATTAGAAACACAACGATCCTGGACAGTGACAATGACCACTTCCGCCTCCACTGCAAGGCTGCTCTCGCCATCCTTCAATGGAAATTATCACTGAATGTGACCCAGGAGGCCCCTTCTACCAACCACCATCAGGAAAGCAGCAAGGCACGCCCCTGGGATAACCCTTCAGCTGACCGCAGCTTCAAACAGTATGCCCTAAAAGCTAGATTCCCAGGGCCTGACACCAGACAGTAAAGTAAGCACGTTCAATGCTCAGCCAGACTCTCCTGGATGAATCAGCAAGTTCCCAGCTAAAAGGAAGAGCTCCCTGGTCTCGGAAGCCCATTAAAAAACTCTTGAAAACTTTGCAAGCCCGTTTTTGGGTACAAATGCGACATGCTTGTATCCCCTGGTTACATTTGCCTATTGTAAATGGTAGAAAGAACTACAAAAACATTAGAAAAAACATATGAACTTTGGACAACGTACATGCAAATTGCATACTGCCGTGAAAAATCTCATCCAGACAACCATTCTTTTTAATGAAGTCTGTTTGAAGAGGGTCTTCATACGAGATATTATTATTATTATTATTATTATTATTATTATTATTATTATTATTATTATTATTATTATTATTATTATTATTATTATTATTATTATTATTATTATTATTATTATTAGTGGTAGCAGTAGTAATAGTAGTAGCAGTAGTTTAACGAAACCACGGAGTCCCATTTTCAGACTCCCACAGGGTTCACCTGTAATGCCTACTCTGAAATGATTGGCAAACGCTGGAGCAAGGAAATGTTCAAGAAGTTGGGCAGCTAAGCAGATAAAGACTAAAGGGAACAAATGAAAAATAACAGACAGACAATGCATCTTAATCTGGAGATTTGCTGTAAGGCATACTGCGGACAGAACCCCTTATGGCGTTGAAAAAAATGCATTTAATAAAAGGAACTAAAACAGGAGGGAACGTCATAACCCAGTTTCAGAAGTGAAGAAATGTCCTTGCAATTGATCTTTTTGGTAAAGCTGCCTACAAGTAGCTTCATTTAGTACCTCTACAAAAGAGGCTATTCTTATTAGTTTTTTCTGTCTATCTTATTGTTTTGTTAGTAGGATTAGGTAAAAAGTGAGCCCTCTGATTGACAACAAGTGATTAGATTTTGGGGGAAATAGGGATGTGACATCTGGGGAAAAGGGATCGTCTCAGTAAAAGATCCCTTGTGTTCTCCAAAAGCTCATGTTTATCGTTATTTATTTGCAGGCAATTATGATGGATGCACTGATCAGCACTTTCGTTGAGGAACTGAAGCGTCGGGCAGCTCAGTACCCAGATGACCTGGAGGGACATATGTTGGACCAAGGCACTGAAATAGACGGTACGAATATGGCCCACATTAGCTTTCCTGACCCATTGGTTTGATCTATAAGTATGTATGTAATTGAAAGGAGTGACAGTAGATTGAACTGTATTAATGGTGTGCATTTTATTCATCCTATACTGAGAAAATGCATCAATAACAATGTAAAGGTTAGATTAACATGTCACTCATAACAGATTTTGTAACCAAATTCAGCTGCGCTTTACTAGACTTGATAGTCAGAGCTGATTATTACAAATATCTGTTAATCATTCCATTAAGATATTCATAACAGTGCATAACGCCGTTGAGCAAATTATGCCTATTTCTTCATTCACTGCAATGCAGATGTATCTAATTGCAGGGAAGATTGGGAGGGGAGATTTAGGAAAAGTAGGCATTTTCGATCACATCAGTAAGAGAAAATTGCACCTTCTTATATGGTATTGTTATGATGTCAATCAGTTTTCCACAATATTCTTCTAATAATCTCATCGTATTTTTGCATCTTTGTTTGCATCCATCCTTACTCTCACTTTCTCATCAATGTTGTTCTGTAACTTCATCAGATTTTCCCTTTCCGATCGTCATATTTGAGAGCTTTCATCGTTTTGCTCTCAACATTTTAGGTTAGTAATCAATACAGGAATAACAGAAAGACCTGCAATCAATGCTGGACTCTAAATACATTTTCCTTCCATAGATGTTTTGGTGCCCCTGTCGACGGTATCTCGGAAGGAAGTGCCGGGGTCCGTTCTCTGTAACAAATTGCATAGGCTCTCTTTGGCTACTTTCACAGAAGATGGTAAGTCCCTTTTACACACTGAGGTTTTCGTGCAAGAACTGAATATACAGTATTATCTCAATTTATTTTAACTTGCTCATTACCTAAAGGATGAGAGTAAAATGAACAAAAAATTCTCAAACTAAATCATCACTTTTCTAACGTTCATGTTGTGAGATATGAGACGGAGTTGTTTCAGTAGGAAGATTGAAGTCTACAGAAGCAAGAATATTTCTAGTAAATGTACAAAATAGGATGAAAAAAAAGAGGTAATCAATTTTTCTACTTGGTAATATTATAGAAAAGTATATGCTTTATTTCATTTATCACATATACCTGTAACAATGCCATTTTAGCAATATAGTTTTATGCCCCAGACTTCAGTATTGCAGCAACAATCTTTCATCATGTTAGGTTACCAGGATTACCCTGACGTTTTTACTTAAATAAAATGGTGTATATGAATAATTTACATATTCATATTTGATCATCCTCCTGTAATTCACAATGTTTTTTTTCCAAGAGCATTGTAGCAAATATACGATGTTTAAATTTTCATTCACGTTAAACACTTATCTACATCGCTTGTAGAATTTTCTGTCTATTGTGAATGAAAATTTCCTTGCAAAAGAAGGTCTCATTGTTATTGTAGCTTCCCTTTGGTCTCCCCTGTGTTTGTTCTTATGTCAGTCACGCATGGAAATCACAGCTTTTGGCCCCTTAGCAAGACATCACTGAAGTTTACCATCTGTCCTGGCAGGTCGTTGTGTTGGGACCATGGGTTCCTGGCAGTTTAGCAGATGAGTAGATGCCATTGACTTTGTGTGACCCGCCACCTCTGCCTCAACCAAGCCCAAGCCCCAGGTGCCTAACTCAGAATCTACCACCTCATGGACGCCTGCGCCAGAATCCACACCCCTTCTCAATTCGTGATCGAGTCACGCTACTAACGCTCACTGTGCTGTAGTCGATCGTTCGCTCTTTGTTCATGGTTTGATTTCAAGTTCTGTTTATGGTTGAAAGCCTGTTGACATTTCACCTGAACGCTCATGTTTCCTTCCTTTCAAAATACTTCATGTAGTTTTTTTTTTTTTTTTTTACCGTGCACCTTGAAAGTCAGCATTCCTTGTGGTTTGTTTGACATCGTTTGCCTCTCTTCACTGAAACATTTGTAACCTTCATTTTTGTACTCGGTAACTGGCTTCATCGTCAGCAATCAATCTTTCACTATTATCACCAACCGTATAATGAACCCCATATCATTTACATCCTCCTATCACCATCATCAGCATCACCATCATCATCAGTGTGGTATATTCATAACCGCCATTCTTCATCTTAGAATTCCCCATTTATCAAAATGACACACCGTCGTGAATTATCACACAATCTCCAAAATTTTCTCATGAAATTAGGGTAACTTGGGCTGTCCCAGGATTTAATCCAATGTAGTAGTAGTCTGGGTCGTTGCCTATGTAACGGCCACTCCTGGTTCGAGGATAAATGCTTCGGCTTCGTCCTGACGTCACTACTTTGCATTTATACTGGCTTGACATTTGGTAGGGATTTAGTCTCACAGATTCATCCAAATCAGCCTGAGATCTGTTTCTTAAATATATCAGATGCTAGAGCGTCTCTTTTGAGAGCCGCGTGGTTTTTTCTTACCAGGTAGTAGTTTATTTCTTATATCAGTGATGGTATCAAATCCCAGGTTTATCAACTTAGTATGACTTTTTTTTCTGTGTGCCTTGGCGAGACAAGTACTCTAATTTTCTCAGCTTCCTGTGCCTATAAAGAAAACAGTAGTCACAGTCGGAGAGGAGCTAAGAAAAAAGAATCGATCTTTTCAAGGAAAACTATGTTCAATCTACTTTGAACCTCCTCATATAAAATGAAGACTTGCTCTGTAGTTCGCTGTTCACGCAGTTGTTTTCCTCTGATTTTATACTCTCCAGTTCGGGCAATACTTTCACATCCCTTTCCCATTTGATCTCTGGCAAATGTCAAGCCAACCAAAATTCTAGTGGTATATAGTGCTGAAAATAAATACATAAATTTTTCTTAACAGTTGGTAGGACTAAGCATCACCTTACCGGGGCTGCATCACTATCTCCAAGTATTTTTATAATTATCTAAATTTGATGTCATAACTGAAAATCAAACCTGTTAAGAGGGTAAAAACAATTAATGAATGGAGCAATGTTAGTAAGCGACAATATAGGAAATCAAACAGTAAAAACTATTTTCGAGGGTTAATCTAAAAATAAGAGGTGGCTCTTGACGAAAATTTACATGTAGAAAGGAAACTGGGTATCTTTGCCTAACATACGCTTCTTAAATTTGTTACAAGGTTTCAGCGGTTAGTTATGTATGTTCAGTACTTTATAAACTCCCAGTACAGGTAATACTTATATACCAAGCCTGGTGTGTTTGGAGTTTGGACCTGAAAAAATTCGGCTTGGTGAAGGTAATTAAAATGACAGACTCCCAAAGGATGGCTTATTTTGATATCCATGACGATTTATGATCATAGCATACATGTAAACATCAACCAGCAATACAGAGGCCTATTTTTAATTTTAAAACACCACATGTAATATTTTTTACATTATCTCTCTCTCTCTCTCTCTCTCTCTCTCTCTCTCTCTCTCTCTCTCTCTCTCTCTCTCTCTCTCTCTCTCAAAACAGGACTGTCTCAAAAGGCATATTCCTTCATCAATTGTTTTACCTTTTCTATTTATTCAGTGCAAGATGATTTACAAATCAACCAGGGGTGTGGTCCTAAGACTCGAGAGAGAACTGAGACAAATTATTATTATTATTATTATTATTATTATTATTATTATTATTATTATTATTATTATTATTATTATTATTATTATTGTTGTTGTTGTTGTTGTTGTTGTTGTTGTTGCTGTAGTTAATGGCAACCAGCTGATACTTCGATGCAGCTTAATTTTTAAATCCTTTCGCTCTTTTATTCTGTAAGGATAATTATTACATCTTTTTGTTCGCGTGCTCAACTCACTTTCACGTCATGTGATGCTGGATTGCTTCTGAGCAGTCCTGCACTTTTCATCAAAGAGGCAGTTTGGTTTGTTCAGTTCCCAAGCGCTTTTCCACAAATTGAAAGCCTCTTCATAAAATTGTTGGCCTTTCATCAAAATTTGACAGGTTGGCAAAATGAAATTTCCAATCGAGTGCACCCATATTTATAGGTTTTTTCATTTTGACCTTTCCGTGACATGCTGTAAATACCTGCTAAAGACCCCATCTGCAAAAAGCGTATTGTAATCACAGGAATATTGGGTTGCTATTGGGTACAAAACACTAGGTGAGTGGGAGCCATTTTAGGATAGTTCATCCTACGGGCAGATGTGATTCGCACTCTAAAACTGGGAAGGACATGCGATGAAATTTGAAGGACCGTAACGTTAAGATCACTATGATGTTACTTTTGCTCGGATTTGGAAAATGACTGAAAATCTGGAGAATGTGGCATTCCCAGGTTAAACGTTTCCCATTTTACCTAAGTGTAAAATATAGAATCCATCGCGCAATTCACTGAGCAATGATTGCATGTTTCTATGGTTTAGGTAAGCTGGGTTTCCCTAACATAAAGTTATTACAGTAAAGTCAGTTTAGGTAGAATGGCCCGCATCTCTTATCATCACTCAAGCAGCTGTATTCATATCAGTCATGCCATAATTCTATTCATGGACCTCCCTCTATGTTCAGTGGCGGGGAGTCATCCAGTCTGACGGCAGCGTTTCGGCCTGGATTCGGAGGCACCTGTGATACTTCCGCGTACAAGTACAGTACATAGTTTGTTAATAGAAAACTTCCAGTACAATATTGCACCTTTTTTATTATGTTTACTAAACACGTGACTTCTTCTTGTACTACAACAAACACTACTTCTGTGTACCATGTGCAAAGTACCTAACACACAAACGACAGCGTAGTATTAGTTTTATTCTTTGGCTCACATACTGTAGGCGTGTATGCTGATGTACCGCCACCTACTCGGTCGGAACCTTTTTAAATTAGTCACGAAAAAATAAATAAATAAATGACTGGTCACACAAAGCAAATAAAGATGTAGTTTGTCTCGTGCAAAGAAAACACAGATCAAAGGAAATAAAGGTTATGAATTTCACATTTAGGTAAAGATGAAATGAATTATTGCATTACTGTACATGTGACCAATTATATGCATATTTCTCACTTTATGTATACATACTGTACTTACACACATACATACATCCATACGCACACACGGTACACACACACACACACACACACACACACATATATATATATATATATATATATATATATATATATATATATGTGTGTGTGTGTGTGTGTGTATATAATATATATATATATATATATATATATATATATATATATATATATATATATATGTGTGTGTGTGTGTGTGTGTGTGTGTACTGTATAATATATATACATATATACAGTATATGTATATATATATATATATATATATATATATATATATATATATATATATATGTGTGTGTGTGTGTGTGTGTGTGTGTGTATATATGTATGTGTGTGTGTGAAAGAAAGAGCATTTTGAAAATTGTTTTGAATTTTCAGATTGGAGCAATGAGGAAATTGAAAACTATGGATGCCATTTGTGAAAGAAGCTCAATATCAGAAGGGAGTTCCACTGAAAAACAGTCATTTTTAATATGGAATCTTTTATTTCATCTTAAACTATTTAAACACGTGGTCTGAATTCAATACATATAACCTTGTATAAATAAATACATGCTCCAGTATTGATGAATGCATAGCGAATGCATGATATACCGTCCCTTTTTGGCAGTGTCGAATTTTCATCTTATTTCATTTTTTGAGCTATCTACATCGACGGTTATTTTATCATTCACTTCTTGTTTCAGCGAAGTATCAAGTGTGTCTCTCTCACCATACATACTGGATGACGAGAGAGACACGCTTGATACTTTGCTGAAACAAGAAGTCAATGATAAAATCACCGTCGAATATGCAAAATTGCATATTCGACACTTTGCCAAAAAGGACGATATATAATATATATATATATATATATATATATATATATATATATATATATATATATATATATATATATAT
>NC_089744.1:85453668-85456168 GCF_040412425.1 Macrobrachium rosenbergii | reverse complement strand
ATGTAATTTCGCAGAATGGTTAGTAATCTATCAAGCGAGAAGAGACTAAACTTTAGTCCTCATTCATTCGGAAAGTGAACGCCTCAATGCTCACATTATAGCACACACGTACATACATGCAACATATTAAATATATATATATATATATATATATATATATATATATATATATATATATATATATATATATATATATTAATATATATATATATATGTATGTATTTTCTTTCAGTTTCTTTGTTGCTCAAAGCCAAGCAGAATCTGTATCATTGCACAGCAACAGGGAACCACAGGAAGTCTCTGATTGTCTGTTAAATGTCTGGAGAATCTGACTCTTGTCGAAGCCCTCGAATATTTCGTTGGAGCAGCACTCTTCTTTATACTAAACCTTACTTTTTGTTTCATTTTCAGCGATACTTGAAAACAGGGAACGGAAATCGATTTAATACATACAAGATCAGTAAGTTATGCTGCATACCTTAACACAAGGTGTTCGTAGGATGAGAGCATTTTCCTTTAAATCAACAGTCAAAGGCAAAAAAGAAAAATAAACTTCACCCTTAAATTGTTTGATTCTGTCTTTCTGTCATAAATAACGCCTGCGTTTTGAAGCTTTCGGTATCGGGTTATGTCATTGCGTATTTTGTTTGGCTATTTCTTTCTGTTTCTGCTACTGTTACGAATTGCAAATTACTGCCAATAAAAGTAAAGCTAAAAGTAATTGCTATCATAACTGGAATCTATTTACTGACATCACGTCACCTTTTAATTAAAGGGCCAATTTTCGGTAATTAAGCTCTTCTTGGACGCTCCTTTCAGCAGCGAACTTTTATGTTTACAAATTGGTTGTTAATCTTACACTCATTTGATCAAAAGAACCAAAATAATAAGTGTGTTCAGTTGATAGGTATTTTAGAGGGGTTTATACGGTAGAATATCTCTTCCTAGATACAGTTTCTTCATGTCATAAATGTCTTTTAAAAAATCAGGTTTGTTTAACAGTCACTGATTAAGGTTTTCTGACTAGTTATCGTTGATTTCATAAATTATTAATAAACGCATTTTCTTGCCGTATTAATCATTTTAAAATTCATATTCAAGAAGTGATTGTTTGAATACTTATTTTCGTAAAGATTGGTGTGGCTTTTGGAAACTGATATTTTTCCCCGAATAATTTCATAATGTACATTTAGTCAGAGATATTTTGAATGCAAAAACGCACTATATTATCAGTTAAACATGTCTTGCTATGTTTAACATCTGCAGAATATTAACCGGCTGTCTGGCAACGCACTTCATCTCACTGGACTTACAAATGGAATTGTCACTTCTTATTTTGAAGGCTTTGTCAGTGCGATCGGTAACTTTTGATTCAAAAACAATCATTGAATCTTTTCTTCCCTTTCATTATGGTGGTTTTTGCCTTTCTTGCTGGCTCCCAGCAGGACCGCACGATTCCTCTCATAAATATAGTGCATAAGGACACTTGGAAGACTGAATGTGCGTGTTTGGGAACAACGAAGTATTTGGGAGATGTCCGTTCAAACCGATTACCTACAAACCCGATTACTTGTTACGAATCCATCTACCTACATATGCGACTGTCCTCTAATTCTGCTGTTAACATTAATATTTGCTTATTATTAATATAATGATAATAAAAGGGGAAGCCACAAAGGCCAAGCCCCTTGCTCATGTAGGACGCTGCACCCTAGGTTAGGGTGTGGTGTACCCCTCGAGCCCACAACGTCAGACATTTTGTGTGAGGTAGGTGGAGTGGCTGAGTTCGTGCGTAGACGGTTTGATGGGTAAACATCTGGATACTTTCTTCTATCCGGACTTCAAGCAACAAAGAAAATAACAATACTTTTGCTGTTATAGAGTGATAATTTTTGTACTTTGTGCATGTCACCAATACTTTGTATCAGTGACCCTTATCATTGTAAATAAAACCCCAGTTAATCCTGTGATGATATTAATAAAAATTTTTATACCCGGTACACAACTTTGTTTCTTTTTTGGAGTGCGATTTCTTCTCCTTGATAATCCACAAATACTCCTATGGCAGCTCGAGCAAAAGTCAAATCGATAAGCATTTTTCCACAGACAAGACTGTCCACATTTGGAAAGGAAATAAAAGACAAAGGTAAAGTACGAACACAAAAAGAATATAAATAACAAATAAATGAACATAAAGAAACCCACAACTCAATCGATATTTTCTTAAATAAAGAGGAGGTGGAAAATGTGGACAGTTTTAATGTCACTGTCCAAGAGCACACTAATTTGATTGCAATTTGTACCAGTAAGGTAAAGAATGTGCTCAAGGAAACTTAGAACATATTCGACTGAATCTCCATCAAAAATCGCTCATATCTTATTGAACTGTCCAGAGAAATCATAATCAAAGCTGACAAAGATTCCCAAAACAGATGCTCTACGAAATAATAAAAAAAAAAAAGGGGGGGGTGTCCTGAAACAGTTGCTGTAGTAATTTGAG
>NC_089744.1:85323668-85448668 GCF_040412425.1 Macrobrachium rosenbergii | reverse complement strand
ATAAAACAATATATTTCTTATCTTGTAGCATTTCCTTCCATGTTTGGCGCCCACGCTTTTATTTTTGTAGACATGGTTAATTAGAAGAAAATCCTCATTCATTTTACTTACTTGGTTATTAAACACTTGAGTCACTGTTTTCCTTGTTTGAAAATCATCACGGAGTTTTCCCGGGTATTCTACTGGTTGGTTTTTCTTTCCTTTGTGCTTGGTCTCCAGATGGATTTTACTGTAAGCTTACAAGGTTTCTCATTTGAAAGTATATCCATACATATGAGGCACATTGGTTTCGTTGCATTATGTGGTTCTTCTCTATCAGTTATTCATAACTAGAGTTAGGATGAAAAATCTGGATGAAAAAGTTTGACTCCAACTATGAACTTTATGAAACATTAAAACTACGTTCCAGGCAAAGCATATTCTCTTCACCCATAGGTTTGTGAACCTCAAGGGAGTTTAGTGTGACAATTAGGGAGTGAGGTCAAAGAAGACAGAACTGGGTATTGATTGATCTGTTACCTGGGCATAAGGTATACATAACAGCGTGCTGACGGAAAAGAGTTGCCCGACCCCGGGTCTCCGTGACCTGCGCCCTGAGTGAGAGCAATTTGTGTTTGTTAACAGTCATCAAATAACAATAACAAGAGACATAATGTACATACAGTGATAAAATATATATTGGCGAAAAGGCCAGGAAATTCTACATACAAAATTATATACACGAGATTCTTGCTGCGTTGATAGATGCGATACATGATCGTGAGTAATGGGTAAAGAAGACGTCTGTACATGGCTGCAGCAAATGCACCTTTTTGGTTCTAAGGCCTTCAACCCTCGAGGTAAAATAGCTAGATTATAATCTCTCTTTGACCTTTGTCAGTGAGAGAGAGTAGGTAGATATTCATCATGAAAACAAACATCTAAGGTCGCTGCCTCCTACCTGAGAAAAGATGGGTGGTTTTCACCTCCGTTTGTTCTTGCCACTGTACTGTAAAATGTCAAGTTTTTTACTTCTACTTGATTGCCATAAAAATTCAAAGCTACACGAATAATTCTACTTTTAGTATTTTAATATTGCGTAAATTACTGTAGAAATTCCTTTCTCAGTGATAACAACTGTTCTAAAGTAAAATTGCTCTATGAACCACTAAAATATTACCGTGGACCCCTAATTCGTTATTTTTTTTTTTGTGTGTGGATCGCCAGTTGTTAGGACGAGCATAATTAAATACGGGGCCGGATACAAGGTTTATTGTGAATCCGTTACAACAACTTGCCGCCAAGGACCAGCACACCGGCCGCATGACAACACAACCCCGGAACCGAGAACCCAAAAACAAGACTTCACAGCAGGGAATAGAATCAGAATTAACAAAGGATTACCTTTTTTATCTAAAACTCTACATCCCTTATCCCTAGAAAAGCAATAATATTCCAATTTAAAACATCAGACAATTAAATAAATCAATACTTCCAAAATGTTACAAATATGAAAACAAAACAACGATAAATACAGCATATTTGTATATATATTTATAAATCAACTCGATTTGGAGGTTTACTTATTCGACTGGATCGCCTTAACATTGGCGGTTGTACTGAACATTCACTATCATTATTTACAGTTACTTCTATGGGTTCTTCAGCCCCACTATTATCACATGGTACATTAGTGTCTGAAATGAAAGCACTAGAATCACTCAAATTTACAGATGACTTAGAATTATTGGATAACACTTCTTTATTGGATTGGTTAGTCACCCATATATCTATGCATAATCTGATCTGCATGTTTTGTCAAATAATATTACCAAAACTCTGTACTTCCACCTTATCATTTCTCAAACCAAGTACTTCCACAATCTTTCCTTCCACCCATGGTGAACCTTTCCCAAAATTACGAACAAACACAGCATCATTGACTTTATACAATTTACCTTCCTCCTGGAAAATTTCATCCCTCATTTTCCTTAAAGATTTGTCTTTCAGTTTAACTGATTCAACAGTACCTTTGAAATTCCTACCGAACGTTATTTCTGCTGGGGCCTTACCCGTGGAAGAATTCACAGTCCTCCTATAGTTATACAAAAATCTACAAATTCTGGTCTGAATATCTCCCTTCTTAAATTTTCCCAGGCCCTCCTTGAATGTTCTCACCGCCCTTTCAGCCAGACCATTGGAGGATGGATGATAAGGAGCTGGTGTTACATGCTTAATACTATTTTTACACAAGAACTCCTCCATCTCTTGAGAAACAAAATTTGGAGCATTATCTGATACAATGATATCAGGTATACCAAAATTACAGAATGTCTTCCTCAAATGACCAATGGTAACAGCTGACGTAGTGGAACTAGAAAATGAATATCCAAAAATTTACTATGAGAATCTACAATTATCAAAAATATTTACCAACCATCGGTCCTGCATAATCTATGTGCAGTCGAGACCATGATTTACCAACAATAGGCCAAGGCAATGTAGGAGCTCGAGGAGTTGTAAAATTCTTAAAACAAATGCTACAATTCTTTGTGACTTCTCCTATGTCCTGGTCTATCTTTGGCCACCGTACCCAATTCCTTGCCTCAGCTTTCATAGCATTTATACCATTATGCCCACAATGCAAATGGTTCAAAACCTTACATCTTAACTCAACAGGAATCAAAACCCTATTTCTATACAATATTACATCATTATGGAGAGATAAATCATCTTTTACAGAGGCATATTCCAGAAGTGACATATTATGTTCCTTTGACCATCCCAGCTTCAAACAATTTTTCAACTGAGACAATACAGCATCCTTATTGGTGAAATGTTTAACTGCCTGAAAACAGATGTCATCAAAATCAAGTAATTCAACCAATTTAACATACTCAGCTGGTGTACCAGAATGAAAATCATCATCAAGTGGCAATCTGCTTAAGGCATCAGCAATTACATTTTCCTTCCCAGGTTTGTGAACTAATTCATAATCATACTGAGGTAACAACAAAGCCCATCTTTGTATTCTAGAATTAGCATTACATGGAATCTGTTTCCCTCTTCCAAAAAGTCCCAGTAATGGTTTATGATCAGTTCTAGCAACAAAATTCCTGCCAAGCAAAAATATCTAAAACGTTTCACAGCAAAAATAAGAGCTAATCCTTCTTTATCTAACTGAGAGTAGTTCCTTTCTGCTTTAGATAGTTTTTTACTTGCATAATAAATTGTTTTTTCTTGGTCACCAACCTTTTGTAACAAAACACACCCCACACCTACAGGAGACGCATCCATTTCAATGATTAAAGGACTATCCCCATCAAAACTACTCAGCACTTTGGACTTGGAAAAATCCCTTTTAATGCCTTCAAACGCCTTCTGCTGTACTGAAGTCCATCTAAATTTTACATTTTTCTTCAACAAATCATACAAGGGAGCTAGCTTAGAAGAAAAATTCTTTACAACCTTGCAATAGTAAGTAATCATACCTAAAAAGATTGAACTTCTTCAACAGAAGTAGGACATGGGCAATCTAAAATAGCTTTCAGTCCCTTTGAAGGTGGCTTGACTCCTTCACCTGAGATGTGGTATCCTAAATATTCAATAGATTCAGCCTCCAAAACAGTCTTAGTCTTATTTATTTGTACATTATGTGCTTGCAAAAGTTCCAAAACCTTTCTTAATCGGTGATCATGCTCCTTTTGGTAGCACCACTTACAATAATATCATCTAAATAAGCAGCTACACCCTCCACATTTGCCAACAGTTGAGAAATAAACCTTTGGAAAATACCAGGAGATGAGGACAAGCCAAAAGGTAAACGCTTATATTTAAACAATCCTTTATGAGTATTAATTACTAAGTACTCTTGACTTTTCTCATCAACAGGTATTTGAAGATAAGCATTCTTTAAATCAATTTTGGAAAAAACTTTCCTTACCAACAACAGATAACAATTCCTCTATCTTGGTAACGGGTACCTGTCACAATGAATTTGTTTATTCAAAATTTTAAAATCTCCACAAATCCTCATTTCAACCTTATTTTCTTTCAATACAGGTACAATAGGAACTGCCCATTCACTATGTGATATGGGTTCCATCATTTCATCCGCTAGGCTACTAGCTTATCTAAGGCATCTTCAATCATTTTCTTGTAATAAAAAGGAACTGTGAGTGCTTTCATAAACTTTGGGGTAGCATTACCTTTTAAATGAATCTTAGCCAAAACACCAGCAATAGGTTTACTTGAATCTACCAAATAATTATCTAGCAGCTTTTCTGCACTCACATTAGCAACCTTTATTACTCTAGTACCTTCATCTATTCCAGCCAGATAAATACCTACTTGCTGCATTAAATCTTTACCACACAAATTTGTATTACAAGAATCAACAACATAAAATACCTGATAAACCTTTGTGCTATTATAAAGTACAGGAGCTAACACTTTGCCCAAGACATCAGTTTTCATGTTATCATAACCTCTTTGCTTTTTATTGCATTGTTCCATATTTAGTTTTAACCTATGTACCCACTCTTTGGTTATAGTAGACACAGCAGCGCCACTGTCAATCTCAAATGGAACTAAATTCTGATTAATACTGAAATAAAATTCATCAGAATTAAGAGCAAAAATCTTTCCTTTAACCATTAACAATCTATCATCACAGTTGTCTTCATAATCATCAATAGTTTTTACAGCCTTCTTACCTTCAGCCCTACTATTGGAAGCCTTATACCTAGGTTTAACACTACTAGACCTATGAAGAGACAAATCTTTGTTTGCCTCTCTACACACCCTTTTTAGATGACCTTTCCTTTTACAAATGTTACAAGTCAGATCTTTAAACCAACAGTCTATACTCTCATGAGAAAAACCACAATGCTTACAAGATGACTTTTCTTTTCTCACTGAACTAACCTGTGGCTGTGATTCGTTCCTCTCACCAACAAAAGCTTTTCCATGTTCAAAATTCTTTCTAAAACTGCACTAGAGGTCATAGTTTGAGATCAATATTCAAAGCAACTAAATTGGGAAAATATACTTCATTGTCCACTGCCATAAACAACTGATCTCTGACTCTTGAATCGAAATGATTACCAAAATTGCAATCTTTTTTGTTAAAGCCTTGAGGTCAGCATACAAACTATTCACTGTCTCATCCCTCCTTTTTTCTTTGTTGAAAAGCTGTTAGGCTACGGTGATAAGAAGGTTTCACAATGTAATGTGATTTCAATACAGCTACAAGGTCATTGTAAGTCTTTGTATGGGGTAAATCAGAGCACACAAATTACCCAGTACACTAAAAACATCAGTTCCAATCGACACTAGCAAAACATTTTTGTTTTTTTATCTTCCTCAATTCCAAGATTACTAAAATTAGCTTCTAATAAACTAAGCCAAAGATCCAGGGTTATCTGAGAAGAATTAAAAGGATCAATCTTAATCTGAGTAGTCGTCGCCATCGTGAGCAAAACCCTAGCATAGGCGAACTCTGCCTAACCTCCACACCATCACCGTCAATCAACTGGCCTTACGGAAGTGTCCTCAGAGCCGGTAGGCTATGCTGAACTCATCAAAAATCCTGGAAAATCCTGACATCCACATGAAGTTCTTGTAGACCCTATGCTCCTCTGCATGGATTCTCGTCGCCATTTGTTAGGACGAGCATAATTGAATACAGGGCCAGATACAAGGTTTATTGTGAATCCGTTACAACAACTTGCCGCCAAGGACCAGCACACCGGCCGCATGACAACACAACCCCGGAACCGAGAACCCAAAAACAAAAGACGTTCACAGCAGGGAATAGAATCAGAATTAACAAAGGATTGCTTTTTTTTATCTAAAACTCTACACCAGCAATCTTACATGGACTCCCAGGGTCCATGTGGACCCCGGTTGAGAACCATTAGTCTATACTCTGTTATAATCATATGCAGCTAATGTAATTGCCCAGCGTTGTAGTCTTACAGCTACTTACGTAGGGAGACTTGTTTTTGGACCTAAAATCATCAACAATGGTTTACAACTAATGTGATCTTTTTCTTACCATAGAGATACATATGGAACTTTTTTTCTCCATACAATATTGCTAATGCTTCCGTTTCAATTTGAGTAGTTTCTTTCCTCGTTTGTTTAACACTCCAGAGGGAAAAGCAATAGGTTTTCCTGTGCCATCTGGCATTACATGTGCTAGTACTGCACCTAAGCTTATGTTTGAGGCGTCACAACCCAACTTTACTGGCAAATCCATTTGATAATGTAGGCTACTAGGAATGTAGATGAAGTTACTTCTGCTTTGATTCTTGCAAAGGATTTTTGACATTCCTTTGTCAAATTTCATTTAACACCCTTGTTCAGGGTTGTATGCTGTTGTGTTGTGTAGAGTTGTACCCATCAGGCGTGCCAAGGAGACCCAGAGCTCTGACAGGAAGGTAGGTCCCCTGTCTGTAGTGATGCTGTCTGGCACTCCAAAACAGCTTATCCAACTGGAGAGGAAGGCCTCTGTGCATGATGTTGTTGATGCTTCAGGCCAGCGAGTGGAGTGGTCTATGACCATCAGGAGGTATCTGGCTCCCCTCGACCGTGGAAGGGGCCCGACGACGTCTATGTGGATGTGGCCAAACCAGCAAAGAGGTTGGGAAAAATCGCCGATCCCGGACTCTGTGAGCCGGGATATTTTGCTCGTCTGGCACAGGATGCAGCTCCTTGCCCACTGGCGGATTTCCTTGTTGATGCCATGCCAGACGATGTTGCTGGCGTTCGTTGTCAACCTGAGGGCGGCGGTGGGGTTGTGGTGAGTTAAGGTGGTGGCACTGGAGAGGGCCCTTTTCGTCTGAATGAATGCCTGCTGCTGTGGAGCTTCCCACGTTAGTGTTTTTGGTTTTCCCTTCAGGATTGATGTCAGGGGGTACATGATGTGGGCAACATCTGGGATGAAGTGCGGTAGTAGTTTATCATCCTGAGAAACTCCTGAAGGGCCTTGATGGTTTGTGGTTCTGGGAAATTTTCTATAGCTTTTACTTTAGAGGCTGTGGGGCGCACTCCTGCTGGGGAAATCTTGTGGCCAAGTAAGTCTACTTTTTCTTTCCCGAAAATGCACTTGTCAAGCCTGACAACTAATCCACTGTCCTGCAGGCATTTCACAATGGCACGGATGTGGCGAAGGTGTTCCTCTGGGGACCTGGAAAAAATTGACGTAAAGATGCAGAAGGGCAGATCTCTCAAGATGGTGTCCATCAGGCGCTGGAAAGTGGTGCTTGTGTTCCTGAGACCGAAAGTAGAATAGGAAAATGTGTAGCTCCCGAAGGGTGTGATGATGGCGGTCTTTGACACGTCGCCAGGATGTACAGGGACTTGGAAGTACGAGTTCAGTAGGTCCATCTTGGAGAAAATTTTGGCTCTGTGGAGGGTGCCTGTCAGGTCTTGCATGTTAGGGAGGGTGTAGTGGTCTGGTGTTGTTACCAAATTCAGGCACTTATAGTCCCCGCAGGGCCTCCATGAACCATCAGATTTCTTTACCATGTGGAGAGGAGACACCCACGGGCTTGATGCCTTTTTACAAACACCCATGCATTCCATTTCTGTGAAGGCCCGTTTGGTGTCTTGTAACTTCTGGGGAGACAGACGTCAGAACTTGGCATGGGTTGGTGGGCCCGTCGTGGTGATGTGGTGGAAGATGCCGTGCTTTGCTGAAGCCCCAGATGACTGGCTCAGTTCTGGTTTGAACATGTCCAGGAACTCCTGTAGGAGGGAGGTGTAGCTGTTAGGGGCTGTGGAGCAGATGGAGGGCATCCCAGGTCCGGTGGAGAGCTGACAGGAATGGCACGTGGTGCCCTAGGAAGTCCGCGCCCAGCAGAGGGAACTTAACATCCGCTATGACAAAAGGCCAGCAGTATCTGCTCCCCAGGATTGAGATAGCCCAGGTCGTTGTGCCATAAGTGCAGATGGGAGTTCCATTTACTGCTATGAGAGTGGGTACTGAGTCAGGTATTTTTTCCAAACCTTCCCTGGATGGCAGGAAAATCGACTGCATTGCCCCAATATCAACCAGCAGGCTGCATCTGGAAATCTGGCCTGTGATGAAAAACCCTGCTGGGTGGGGAGTTGGGTTTCACGACCACAGCTGTTACTTGTGGCCACCTTTGTCATTTTTTGTGAAAGAACACGGAGGCCTGCAGGTTCTGGTGTTGGTCCCGAACTTTCTATGGTAGAAACACCACACCAGGTTTGCCCATGTCCTGTGCTCTCTGAGTGGTGGTCTCTTCTTATAAACGGTACTGATGTCTCCGTCGTCGTCGCCATCTTCCTCCGACAAGTTGCAGGCTCCAGGGCGATGGCCGAGAGGGCAGTAGCATGTGTCAAGGCCTTGGTGGCCTCATATAGTTTCTGGGCATCGTCGACTAAGGCATCCATGTCCAGGTTCTCTGCATTCCTTATCTGGCACCGAACTTCCCGTAGCAGGCGCCGAAGGAAAATTGCTTTTGTCAGGTCTATTGTCCTTTTCCTTCCATTCTTGTCGTGACTTGGGAGTGTTATCAACCCTGCAGCTGGTCCCAGGCTTCCCTGGGTAATGCTTCTCCGAGGGGCTGGGATAACAGGTCGAATGAACGCTGCTCTCTCTAGGACACTGGCATGGAGTAGAAATTCAGCAGCTTGTTTTTTAAGTCCGTGTATGTGACCTTGTCCAGTTGCACATCCAGCCGGGGGGAGATTCTGTTGAATACTTCTGGGAGTGCCATCATGACTATGTCTGATTTTGTAGCATCGTCTGAGATGCACACCATGCAAAAATGCGCGTCTGCGCGCTGGAACCATGATGCAGTGTTTTGCCACAAGAACAGGGGAAGTTTGACTGTGTCTGGCTTTGTAGGTAAGAGAGGTATGCAGACGATGCTCGCAGGTTCGCATTGAGGTTCTACTTCTGACATCTTTACTTCTCACACACCAAAACGCGGGAAAATGCGCAGTATTGAGTCCGTTAATGGTAGGCTACTGATTTGTTTGAGAGGTTGAACAAAGTGCCAAAATGTGCCCTTTTGGGTATGCCGTATTTAGTCCATTAATGGCACGGTTTCCGCCAGGGAGGGTGCTATCAGAGGCCTAAACTTTATGCTGTAGTTAGTCCACTAAAGGCTTTCTGGTGGTAGGGTGTGGCTGTAGTTAGTCCGTTAATGGCTGGGCCAAAACCGCGCTACCTGTCCCTGACCTGGGGTCACCAGTGTGAGGTTCAAGAAATGTCAGGAGTGAAAGACTGATTCTTTATTATTCTCGACAGGTGTTTATAAAACAAAAAGTGGACGGAAAGGCAGCGGGCGACCCAAGGCCCCCTGCTGCGTCCGTACAGAATTTGTTTTCTGGCAAGCATAAAAATACATACAATATTCGTTACATGGCATATAAAAGGTAGATATACATATCGGCAGAAATGTCGTACAATGATACATAAGATGAGGTACATAAAGAATGTGAAATAAAGACAGGTAAAATACGTGACATGATTAATGTACATCTGAAAGGAGAAACACAAGAAGGAGAGGTGCGATTTGTCGCCCTTACAAAATGTGTGTAAAGTCCCCATTCAACGTGTTCTCTGTGGAGAACATCCCGTTTTCTGCGGTGCCTTTCCCCAACCTAAGGTCGAGCGGAATATATATTTATCATCACAATTGTAAACTGTGTATATGTTGTCTTTCCAAGTAATCATGTATTATGTACAAGTAACAAGTAATTTGTTTCATATGTCAGACATTGTTTATCACTATGTTCTCTGTATGAACCTGTCCTGTTTTTAAGGAACTAGTTTGGCCTCAGGTCACCTGTAAATCTTTGTACCAGCAGTCTCTGCGAACTACGCAGACGTCCGCATCCCATTTCATAAGCAGCTAATTTTCATCAATAAATCAACGGTACATGTCTCCCTGCTCATTATTTTGCACATCGCTCACGGTGGTGACCCCCAGAGTGGTTCCCGGAGGCTATTATCGCACCCAAACGGTGTCTAAGTCTTGGCCCAATGAACCTAATCCACGCCCCTAATGGACTAACTACGACGCTCTAACAAAGCGTTCGGGCATTAACCGACCTTCATTGGCAGGTCACCAACGTCATTAGTGGACCCACACTGCACACTCCCCTAGCATATATTGGCATGAGTGTTCCCACACACTCCAAGTGAGAGCGCGAAGAGAGCAATGACACAGACATTCCCAACCACGTACAAATCACCACGAACCTCTTGGAGGAAGACACCTCCCTCTCACAACCCCCTCTCGCGTGCACCTCCACACTGGTACTGCCGCCCCGCATGATGGCCCCCTGATGGACCAACCAAAGATGGCCCTTAACATAAGGCTGCCACCATTCACCAGGGAGAACGCAGCGTCTTGGTTCTACAGGGTCGAGGGGCAATTCAGAATAGCAGGCCTGACTGACGAGGTGTTGAAGGTGGACATCGCCATTAACACCCTCCCTGGAGGAGATTTATAAGAAGATCACCCCATGGTTGATGATGACGTTGGTCTCCACCACCTTCCAAGAACTGAAGTCCACTCTCGTCGAGACTTGCTCCCTGCCAGTCTCCAAGAGAGCTGCCCGCGCCCTCGACCTTGCCCTCAACCCCCAGCAGGAGGGAAACCTCTTGGAAGTGTGGATGCCCTCCAGGACCTCCTCCTCCTCCCCCCTGAGACTGACAGCAGCGGCAGGCGCAAGGAAACCAGTCTGTTGAGGGAGATCCTCCTGCGGCAGCTACTGCCGGAGGTCCATGGGTAGATCACGGACTCATACACCCTGCCGGTTCAGGACCTAATCAGGTTGGCGCAGCAGCTGACGGACTCCATGAAGGTGGCCAAGCGGGCAACTATGCCCGCACACTCTGTCAACTGCCTCCTGCCGGAGGACCCAGACACGGAGCCCGTCAACTCCATTGAGCAGAAAAGGTCGTCCCACTAGCATAAGAGGGAAGGACCTGGGCTATGCTACTTCCACCGGAGGTTTGGGAGAGCTGCTCGGAGATGCGAAGCACCCCCTGCTCTTTCTTCCCTTCAAAAAACGGAGGAGGCAGTGTTCAACCCTAAAGGCCACAGTGGCAGCAACAACAAAAATACCTAGGGGCCCTTTACCAGTAGGGTTCTACATCCATGACGCGATCTCCAGCAGGATGATGTTGGTTGACACTGGAGCCTTGCATCAGTGTTTCCACCCTCAGGAGAGGACCGCAGACATCCACCGGACCCGATTGCCTGCCTGACAGCTGCAAATGGGTCCCCCATCCTCTCCTACAACACCAAGCTCCTGTCGATCTCCATCCTTGACCAAAGGTACAGCTGGGAGTTCATCATCGCGGATGTCAAGACTCCACTCCGGGGGGCGGACTTCCTCGCCCACTTCAGTCTGGCAGTCAACGTCGGCTGCAAACACCTGCTAGACACTCAGTCCTGCCAGTCCCTGCCCTTGTCGCCAGGAACCAGGGAGAAGCCATCTAATCCATCGTGCCCCACCAGTATGGTGGTTCCCTCATGAAGGAGTTCCCGGAGGTCTTCAAACCTGAGCTCCGCCAGATGCCCGGGACTCCTGCCAAACACAGGATATACCACCATATTAAGATGAAGGGCTCCCTGACACACGCAAAGTTCCGACAGCTTCCCCCGCAGCACCTTCAGGAGGCCAAAAAGGCCTTCGCAGAGATGGAAAGGATGGGCATATGCAAAAAGGCTCCCAGCCCGTGGGCTTCCCCTCTTCACATGGTGCAGAAAGCAAACGGCACCTGGAGGCCCTGCGGCAACTACAGGCGGCTGAACCTGGCAACAGAGCCCGACTACTGTCCCCTGCTGAACATGCAGGACCTGACAGCCCCTTTCCATGGGGCCAGGATATTCTCCAAAATGGACCTCCCAAAATCTTATTTTCAGGTCTCAGTAGCTCCGGAGGACATCACCAAGACTGCCATCGTCACACCCTTCGGCTCCTACGTCTTCGCCTTCTCCACCTTTGGCCTGGGGAACGTGGGCGCAACCTTCCAGAGGTTGATGGACAGCATCCTTGGGGACCTGGACTTCTGTGTCTGCTACATTGACAATATCCTAATCTTTTCCAGATCCCGGGAGGAACACCTGTGACACATCCGGAAGATCCTGCAGTACCTGCAGGAAAGTGGCCTCGTTGTCAGGTTTGACAAATGCAACTTCGGTGTCGAGAAAGTGGAGTTCCTGGGCCACGAGATATCCCCAGAGGGCGTCCGCCTGATGTCGTCGAAGGTCAAAGCCATCAAGAAGTTCCCCACCCCTACCTCCATCAGGGCTGTACAAGAATTCCTCAGGATAGTCAACTACTACAGAAGATTCATCCTGGGGATTGCTCACACCATTGTCCCCCTGACGGAGGTCCTCAAGGGACGTCCAAAGACCTTAGTGTGGGGTCCCAACCAGCAGAAGGCTTTCCTCCTGACAAAGGCCTCCCTCACCAAAGCAACATCTTTGACCCACCAGGACCCCAGCACTCCCCTCCAGCTGACGATGGACACCAGCAACATCACCTGAGAAGCAGTTCTGGAACAGGTCATCAGAGGGACCCCCCAGCCCATTGCCTTCTTCAGTAGGAGGCTAAACCCCGCCGAGTCCCACTTCAGCACCTTTGACTGAGAACTCCTCACAGCATACCAGGCGGTATGGCAATTCAACTTCCTCCTGGAGGGGTCGCCCTTCACAATATGGACCGACCACCAGCCGCTGGTCCACGCCTTCACAAAGCTGGGTGACACATGGTCCTCTAGGCAGCAGCGGCACCTCACGGCCATCATGGAGTTCACCTGCACCATCAAATACCTCCCCGGCAGGAAGAACCCAGTAGCTGACGCTGTCTTGAGGATCAAGATTGATTCTATACAGCTCGGGATCGATTACGAGGACCTCGCCCACAAACAAGCTGCTGACCCTGAGACCCCAGCCTACTGTACAGCCGTCACATCGCTGAAGTGGAAGGACGTGCACCTTCAGCTCAGGAGGATCAACATTACTGAGCGATATCAGTACCGGATGCCCCGCCCCTGGTACCCGCCTCCAGACATCGGCTTGGTTTCATCATCATCCACGGCCTATTCCACCCCTCCGGAAGTACAACAGCCAGACTGCTGATGGAGAAGTTCATCTGGCACAGCATATGGAAAGATGCGACGGCCTGGGCAAGACAATGTATGCAAGTGTCAGGCAAGTAAAGTGGGGTGGCACACCGAATCGGGAGTGGGCGAATTCGCCCAGCCAAAGAGACATTTTGGGCACATCCGTGTCGACGTAGTAGGACCTTTTTCCCCATCAGGAGGAGCCAGATACCTACTGACAGTCATCAACTGCTCCACCAGTTGGCCCGAAGCTACGCCCATGGAAGAAGCCACCTCCAGTGCATGCACAGAAGACCTCCTCTCCAGCTGGATCAGCCGGTTCGGTGTCCTGGACGACATAACGACAGGCAGGGGACCCCTTTTCCTGTCCGAGCTATGGACCGCCCTTGCACGCCTAATGGGGACCACTCACCACAGCACCACCGCCTACAACCCTGCAGCCAACGGAATGGTGGAAAGTTTCCACAGGTCTCTGAAGGCATCCCTCATGGCTCGTTGTTCCTCTGAAAACTGGAAGTACCAGCAGCCTTGGGCCCTCCTCGGGTTGAGGACCACCCCCCAGAGCCAATGGTGACCCCTCCTCAGCAGAAAAAGTATACAGGGAGACTCTGGTAGTCCCAGGAGAACTCGTCGCAGAGAACAGGGATGACATAGGAATGCAGAGGCTCCGAGACAGAGTTGGAAAGTTCACCCCCTGTCAAAAGACATTCACCGACAGGACGTCCCCCTTCATGCCCCCAGAGATGTCCTCCTCCACCCATGTCTTCGTCAGGGACGACACCATACACCCATCCTTGACTAGGCCCTACAGGGACCTTTCTTTGTCCTGGAAAGGAACAAGAAGGCATTCCAAATATCCATCCATGGGCAGGAAGACTGGGTGCCAATAGATTGTCTCAAACCCGCATTCCTGGAGGGGAGCAATGGAGGCGGACCCCAAGACATCCTGCAGGATACGGCAGCCTCTCAAACAACCCCGGTGTCAGGAAGAAGGCGAGGGCATCCCTGGAAAACACAGAAACCTGATGGAAATGCACCCCAACAAACCACTGCAGAGGACATCGAGGAAGGTGACCACCCTCTCCAGTTGACATCAAGAAAGAGAGGCTCCCTTCGTCGCCCCAGCATACATCTGGTTTAATCAGACGTCACCTCCGTCTTGTGGGGAGAGTATTGTAAAGTACCCACTCAATGCGCTCTCTGTGGAGAACATCCCATTTTCTGTGGCCTTTCCCCAACCTGAGGTTGAGCAGAATATATATTTATCATCACAATTGTGAACTGTGTATAAGTTGTCTTTCCAGGCAATCAAGTATTATTTACAAGTAACAAGTTATTTATTTCATATGTCAGACATTGTTTATCACTATGTTCTCTGTATGAACCTGTCCTGTTTTTAAGGAACTAGTTTGGCCTCAGGTCACCTGTAAATCTTTGTACCAGCGGTTTCTGCATTGCAAATACTTGTTTCTAGTCATTCATATGTTCATATGTACTGTCCTGTTAGCATATATATTATGAATTTTTAATACTTTGTTTCAGTCCTCTGAAGATGGCTCAGCAATAAAGCCGACACCGGTCAGAATTTACTAGTGTTTCATTTCTTCCAGTTGGTGTTTGATATATAAAATCGCAATTAGGAGTAATTATATATATATATATATATATATATATATATATATATATATATATATATATATATATATATATATATATATATATATATATATATATATATATATATGCAAGCGTGTCTTTGAGGTAGTGACTTTTCGTAAGTTTGGTGGTTAAAAATCATAATTTTGTTCTATGGCCGAATATATTCTGTAATCGATAAAAAAATTACTAATCCAAAAGAGCTATATTAATGATTTACGTACATTGTGATTTTCTAAATTTTTGGCAAATCCTTTGTGGGTATGTAATTTTTTTTTAAAATACCGTAGTGTTGGACTGGAAACAGCAGAAATTTCATGTTCCATATCTGTTGGCATGTGAATTGCAATTTTCATTAATGATCATTTTCATTGTAAAGTTGTACAAAAATTGAATATTAGACATTTTTGATAACTTAAAATCTATTTTTTTTTTGTAAGTCAGGTGCATCATCAAAGCATGGAATGTATTTTACTAGTTTCTACCCTATAGAAGTTTCGTTGGCAGTAATGACCATCGTTCTCCGTGCGGGTTATGGTCTGTATTTTTTTTTTTATAACTGGTGGGAAGACGTAATCTGGGTTTCACTTATTTCAGGAAAAAAATCATAATAATATCTACAATATTTAGGGTAAAGTGTAATTGTGTTTAAGATGGTAACCACACTCATGGTAGTTTTTCTTGAACACTAACCACTATTTTTCGGACTATATGTTCTTATTACTAAATATTTTTACTATTTACTACCTATTTTGAGCAATAAATAATATGACTGACTAAAACTTACCGCACAAGCAATATTCAATGAGAACAGCAACGAAAGTATATCCTTGTTACGAATTACGACGGGTAGAATTTGGTGTTGTTACACAAACAAGACGACATCTAATATTCTAAGGCTGCCGCTGCACACCGCTGCCCTCCGCTCCCCCCGAACCTTCCCCACTTCGAAATTATGGCCGCGTGTAAAGTGTATAAAGTGTTCACATCTTCATGTAAGTTGAAATTACTCTGGTCAGTTGACAGTTAGGATATGCGTGATTCATGTTTTTATTTTACCGTTTCAAATTTGCTCTGGTAATTCAGAAGCTTTCAATGTGATTCAGTAGGTGAGGCCAGAGCTTGATCGTTGTTTAAGCCGGGTGGACATCCCATGCTGAAGGCCGGTGGCGTTATTTGTACGCTGTAATTATCTGAATTTGCTTCCCATGACGGCAGCTGTCAGTCAATGTGCCGAAATGCTTCATACAACGGCAAGTGTGTAAGAGTTCGTTTTGGGGATTTTTGGGTGTAGGCTAAGGGGCTGTGTCCCCTGTGAGGAAGGCTAGGCTACTTTGCAGAACGGCGGGATCAGGCCTTTCAGAGGTTTTGTGTTAATCCCCCCCCCCTCCCCCGGGCCAGGGTGGAAAGTAAGGTAGAAGAAAGAATATGAAAGAATGTACAGTAAAAGGAATGAAAAGGGTTGCAGGTAGGGCTGAAGGCATGCTGCAAAGAACCTAGTGATGCCTACAGTGCCCCGCACGAGGTGCACTGACAGCACTACCTCCTACGGGGGGAAGGAATCAGAGCTGTAGATGAAACTGCAAGTCTCTGCATCAGTAGACTAATTGCTCAACAAATTCATCATCTCAGAGTGCTCAGGGTCATCAAGCTCACCTCCTCCTCCTCCTCCTCCTCCTCCTCCTCCTCCAAGGGATTAAGACCCAATGCTGGTGCTAGGCTGTATGAACCCTGAAGATGGTCGTTTAAGGCTTATTGGAGGCAGTGAGGGAGGGAGGGAGGCAGTTGAGGGTTTATTAGCACTCCCTTAATCTGGTCTTTATTGCTAGACTTTTAACAGATACTGACCTCTAAGCAGGGATGTCCTTGTGCATTACAAGCAAGATCCTGCATAACTTGCAAGCTGTTAAAGTGGGAACATCTCTCAGCAAATTTGAGCACAGTCTCATATATATGACGCAGTCTTCTCGAGCTTTCAGCTTCATGTATACTGCTTCCATCCATTTGTGCAGTGCAGTGCAGTGCAAGGGTGTTGGTAACACTCAAGATGATTTGTTCACCTTCCATCTGCAAGGCTGGAGGTGCATCATTGTCATGTTGCCACTTACCAGCAACACCATCTTCTGTAAGCTTTAGGGTATTAATAGCCAGTAAAATTTTACAGGTTGCCAATAAAAAATAACACTGTGTACCCTAGGGGTGTGGACTGGTTACAAATTTGCTGTTTGTTCCGACACAATATACAAACCCGAGGTCCTTTACATTAGGAGATACTTTCAGGCGTAGGCTGGAAACGGCCGTTAAACTCTTGAACAAGGTGGTTAGGCAGTAACTACCTCCAGGTAGGCGGGATACCCACTGCCCGGATGTAAACATTCCAGTTGTTCCGACACAATATACACAAACCCTCGGTCCTTTACATTAGAGATACTTTCAGGCGTAGGCTGAAAAACGCCGTTGAACTTCAACAAGGTGGTTAGGCAGTTACTGTCCGGGAGATGGGAGCACCGCCTGCCCGGATGTAAACATTCCATTTGCTTTTGCCGTCGTAGGCACGGACGTTGTTCTTCGCTCTCTGCCTGACTGCATTTTTTTCTTCATCATTCTTGGTGGGAATTTTCCTTTTTCATTTTTGTGTTATGGATAAATCATCTAAATCCTCCCATCCCCAGCGTGTATGTCCTGGGGTGGGAGGAAAAAGTGTAATTCCTTTAGATCTAGAGTCGATGTGGACCCACACGCTCTCTGCACATCTTGCAGGCGGGTGTGTTCACGCGACTACTTGTAATGAGTGTTGTTTGTGGTCCTCCGAGCAATGGGGCAAGTTCGAAGGAGGAGATCTTACCGTCGTAAGCCTACCAAGGAGTCATCCGAGGAAATACGCCCTGGCGACCCCGTTGGTGGCGATGTTTGGGTTCGTTTCTACCTCCCAGCGAACTTCCTCTTCTTGCTCCCTCTCCTCGGTGAGGATTCCCCCTCCCCTTCCTCTTACGTTTCTTCGTTTGTGGAAGGGCACGGGGAGAGTTGGACAGCGGCTTCATCTCGAAGTCTCTTCCCGTTCGGAGGAGTTTTTCCGCCGGAGCGGGTGGAGGCTTCTTCTATTAACCCGACTTTTGCTTCAGGTACCGGGCTCGATAGCCAGACGATGATACCAAGTTCACCTGGCTGCACCGGGCCTACCTGGCTCGGCTCTGGAAGGTTTGGCTCCCATGGCCCCTCTCCAGTCATCGACCCACACGGCAGCAACAGCCACTACCACGACTGTCACCTTTTCGCGGTTTGTCCAGATGCCGATTTCAGTTGCTTTCGCATCTGGACACCCAGGTATCGGCGTCATCCGCAGGCCAGCACGCTGTTCCCCTGCCACCTGGCTTTCTGGCACCATTCTCGCGCGACTGGCCCCTCCTACATGGTGACGCCATCGCACCGTATGTGACTGTTGCTGCCCCATTGCTGAACATGGCCTGGCCTTGAGACGGTTCCTCGTCTGTCTCTCCAGCCCGGCCCTTCGTCTGCCTCAGTTCCCTTTCCAGCGACCTTGGCGCGGCCGTACCAGATCTGCATGCGGGGAGGCGGCGCTTGCATCCCTGGCCCCGCCCACCGGTTCCTGGCCGACACGCAGGCTCGCTGCCCAGGCAATTGCTGGTCCGAGCTCCGCCGTCTCTGCCGGGTTGCACCTTCTGCTGTTGTGGCCCCTCCCGCTGTTCCTGTTCCTGCTGTTCCTGAGTCCCGTCTTTCGCTTTCTTGGATTGGTGATCTGACTGCTTTCCTGAAGCAGATGGTGAAGAAGAAGAAGAAGAAAGAGGTCTAGGAAGTGTGTCATGCTGTCTTCATCTTCGTCTTCATCGTGCGCCGTTAGTCTGCTGCTTCTTCCTCTTCCTCTTCCAAGGCTTCGCGTGTCGAAGAAGAAGAAGTCTGTCTCTCCCCTAAGAAACCTCGCACTGAGATTTCTAAGGGTCTGTCTCCTTCCACACAGAAGGCAGTGGGTTCTCGTTGGTTCTTCCCGATCTTCGGATCAGGGAACCGCTGTTCCCGAGCCTCCGGGCCAGGGCAGCGGGAACCAAGGGTGTGCAGACCAAGGTCGGCACTCTCCCGCTGCGCCTAAGAAACCTCCTGCTTCTAAGGCCAGCGAGTGTCGGACTCTCGTTCGTTGAAGTTGCTCAGTACCGGGTCTCCAAGGAGACCAGGATACCCCAGTCTGTTACGGTGGACACTTCTCGCCGTACAGACCAGGGCGTGGGGACGAGAAAGAGCTTGGGGCATGCAGGTGCCCCTTCTCTTCCTGCTGGCACTCCATCCAGTGCCAGGTCAGGTTCGGGATAATGCTTCAGCCCGAGGGCCGAGTGCATGGAGAAACAGGGAAGAAGTCCCTGCTCAGTCTTCCCGAGAGGCTTGGCCTCGAAGAAGTCTGGGGCGCGTCTAGAGGACAGCGCGTTTCTCGCCAGCCAGCCGCGTTCGACTCCTCCCAGTCCCAGGCCGCGCCCGGTCGGCCAGACTGGCTCAGGGGAGGCGAACGCGCGGCGGCGACTCGCGTCCCCGCTCCGCTCCTCGGGAGACCGTTTCACCTGGGATGAAACGTTCTCCTCGACCTGAGGGCCCGTCATCACCGCGGGTTGGTGACCGCCCTCGGCCTGCTGCCTCTACTGGTTCTGCCAGTAAGGGCAGTGGGAGCGCCCGATCTTCCTCCCCTGTCCCCTCCGCTCCTTGGTCTCCTCCAAGGGCGTGAGTTGGAGAGGAGGAACTCTGGGGAGTGTTCTCCTCAGAGTTCAACTGCATGGGGGTATGTTCCTGGCTCGGTCCTTGGCTCGACCAGGTCCTATGCCGTAGTTCAGGAAGATCCTCAGGGGTCTGCCGAGGTTCTCCCTCCTGCAGGGAGAGTAGTTCGGAGGACCGCACCCTGGAAGGACTTGAAGGTCCTCTGCCTCAGGATGCGGACACCCCGAAATACAGAGGACTTTTTCGGAGGTTATAGCGCTGATTCGTCGGCACAATGACCTCGGGGAAGGGACCACGGCTTCGTCTGTGGATTGTCGTCCGCGTCTCGAATCCTTCTGGGGTCCTAAGAAGGAACCCAAGGCTTCGGTGGGGCTGCCGTGGTCCACGCTTGCCGAGGGGGTACTCGATCAGGTGAACGGTCTTGTGTCTGGGCAAGACAGTTCCTTCGATCGAGCCGCTCGGAGAAGCTTCTTCCTCCCCTCTACCTGCGTCAGAAAGCGCTTTTACTCTCAATAGAAGGAGCGTTGCTGACTAAACAGGTTGACCCGGACCTGACTCGTCTGGATCCGGGTCTTTCGTTGCAACAATTGTCGGCAGAGAATGTTTCTCCCAAGCAAGCTGCAACCCTGGAAGCCACCGCCATGGCGGCCTTTCAGGCAGTCTCCTGGCTCGATCTGTGGTCCTTCACAGTATCGAAGGTAGCCGCTTCCTCAGGCGCTATCGTGCCTGGGGAGGACTCTGCTTTTGGGAGACTGTGCCAGTCTGGAGGTAGGGCTATTTCCTACCTTGCCACCAGACTGCAAACCTGTGGGCAAACCTGGTTTAAAGCAAAGAGATGCCGTTCTTCTCGCTTTGCCAAGTCTGTAGGTCCAAGTCGGCAATCGCCTTAGGAATGGACCGTTGCTGGGTTCCTCCTCTCTCTTCCCTAGAGAGTTGGTGGATGCTGCGGTGAGACAAACGCCGTGCCGATGAGAACGACCGGCTTGTCCACCAGGCAGTGGTTAAGACCTCCGGGTCTTTCGTTCCCACTGCAGCCAGGTCTTGGGCCAGGCTGGCCTTCTCGGCCCCTAAGAGTCCCAGTCTTGAAGGGGTCCCGAGGAAACACCCAGCCTTCTTCTTCCTCGAAAGGGGGTTACTCCCGTCCTTTTCAGCCCCCTTTCCAATCGGTAGAGGGGGCAAGGGAAGAAGAAGAAGGAGAGACGCTAGAGGGCGTTCCCCCAGAAGCTGCCAAAGGTGGGGGTGCCTGTCGAGCCATTGGGCAACGTGGCAGCGACATGGAGCCGAGACCTGGATAGTGGATGTTCTTCGGGAGGGATATCTCCACCCCCGAGTCTCGGCCTCCCCTCACCTACACTCCGGTCCATCTCCAAACTTATCTTTCAGGTTCGTTGAAGGACATCGCACTGCAGCAAGAAGTGCAAGCCATGCTGAGCAAGAATGCTGTAGAAGTCGTGTCGGACCAGTCTCCAGGCTTTACAGCCGGATCTTTCGTAGAGAAGGCATCAGGGGATGGAGACCAGTCATAGACTCTCTCCTTTGAACCGTTTCCTTCGCCAGACTCGGTTCACGATGGAAACAGCGCGATGGGGTGCTGGCCTCCATCAGGGAGAACGACTTCATGCTTACGGTGGACTTGAAGGATCGTATTTTCAAATACCCATCCATCCGTCCTAAAGCGCAAGTACCTCCCGCCTTTATCCTCGGGAGTCGGTCTTCCAATTCAGGGCACTTTGTTTGGGCTCTCGACCGCTCCCCAGGTGTTCACGAGTGTTCTCTCTCGTGTCAGCTTGGGCCCAGACTTGGGATACGTCTTCTGAGGTATCTCGACGACTGGCTAGTCCTGGCGAGCTCTCGCCGCAGTTGCTACAGGACAGGATCGTCTCCTCGAGTTTTGCCAGGATCTAGGGATCGTGGTAAATCTGGAGAAGTCAGATCTCACCCCAAGCAGAGGACGAAATACCTGGGCATGCTGATAGACACGGTGGCAGCAAAAGTCTTTCCCTCGGGACTCGTATCAGCAAGTTCAGGGAGGCAGCACAGTTGTTCCTGTCACGACAGGAGCAACAAGCTCGGGCAATGGCAAGTCGTCATCGGTCACCTGTCGTCATTAGAAAAGCTGGAGTTCCTCACGGGCGTCTTCACCTGCGGTCTCTCCAGTGGAGACTAAAGGAGCTCTGGTCCCAGTCCGAGAGACCCCAGTCCTTCCTCATTCCTCTTTCCGAGGAAGTGAGAAAGGACCTCCACTGGTGGTTGGACGACAGGAACCTCTTAATAGGAGTATCCCTGCATACTCCCCCTCCGGACATGCTTCTGTTTTGGACGCATCGACCGAGGATGGGGCGCACATCTGGAGGAGTTGCTGACTTCGGGAGTGTGGCACCGAGACGACAAGCACCTTCACATCAATATTCTGGAGCTCAAGGCGGCCTTCCTGGCTCTCCAGGAGTTCCAGGATCGAGTGATGGGACACTCCGTGGTGTTGATGAGCGACAATACCACGGTAGTGGCATATGTCAACAAGCAGGGGACTGGTGTCCCATCAGCTTCATCAGTTGGCAATGCAGGTGCACAGTGGGCAGTAGCTCACTCGGTAGAGCTGTCAGCCAGATACATTCCAGGCAAGAGGAATGTAGTGGCGGACAAGCTCAGCCGCCAGAACCAGGTGGTAGGGACCGAATGGTCCCTCCATCAGGAAGTAGCGAAAGGCTGTTCGACCTGTGGGGGCGTCCAGTGATAGATCTGTTCGCCACCCGGCACAACAGAAAACTTCAGGTCTTCTGTTGGTCGTGCCGGACCCATGGGCCGCTGCGGAGGACGCTTTTTCCAACATCCGTGGGACAACCTCGACACGTCGCCTTTCCTCCATTCTGTCTGATTCGCCGGGTAATCAGCGGTGATGATCACCCGAATCTCAGAATGACTCTGGTGGCACCCAAATGGCCACTTTTGGTACCGGACCTGCTAGCTCTCCTCTCCGAGGCACCGAGAGATTCCCCTGGCCCAACCTTCTGCGTCAACCTCACGCAGAGCAGTTCCACCTGGCAGTGCATTCCCTGTGTCTTCACGGCTGGAGGTTATCCACCATCTCTTGCGAGCGAGAGGCTTTTCACGCCGCGCAGCAACAGAGATGGCAGGATACCTCAGAAGATCCTCCGCAGCGGTATACCAGGGAAAGTGGTCCGTCTTCTGTGGTTGGTGTCGTCGAAGGGTATCTCTCCGGTCAGAGCTACTGTTCAGCAGGTCGCGGACTTCCTCGTCTTCCTTCGCCGAGAGAAGCTTCTCTCCATTTCAGCAGTAAAAGGCTACGCGCACTTTTTCGGCCTAGTCTTGCGGCTGAAAAGGAGTAGACATCTCTTCCTCTTTCGAGATTTCTCTACTCATGAGAAGCTTTGAACGGTCTTGCCCACCCAGGGATCTCAGGCCCCTGCGTGGGATGTGACTCGTTCTAAGGAGCCTGACTCGTGCACCATACGAGCCTTTAAGAGAGTCGTCAGACAGGGATCTGACCCTCAAGACCGTTTTCTTGCTTGCCCTGGCATTCGGCAAAGAGAGTTGGCGAACTTCATGGACTTTCCTTTGATGTAAAACACTCAAGGGGATGGGGATCAGTTACGCTCGATTTCATCCCGGATTTTTGTAGCGAAGACTCAGAATCCCGGTCCCTGACGACGGTTGAGTCCTTCACGATCCTCCCTAGAGGACTTCGTAGATAATGATCCAGACGAGATGTTACTGTGTCCTGTTAGGGTGCTGCGGCGCTATCTGAAGAAGACTCGCACCTCCGGCCTGAGTGTCGACGACTCTTCGTTAGCACTGGCTCGACCAAGAAAGAAGTGTCCAAGAACACCATCTCTTTTTGGCCGTGAGACAATAAGGAGAGCGTGCTCTGCTGCAGGAGAAGACGATGAGTGCGCTTTCGTCCGAGCTCACGAGGTCCGCAGCATTGGTCCATCCTCGCATTCCGGAAGAATATGTCGGTACCACAGGTACTGAAGGCAGGTGTGTGGTCCCGACAGACTACCTTCACTTCCTTCTACCTCCGGGATGTTGCACATAAGTCCTTGGACACTTTTTCCTTGGGTCCTGTGGTGGCTGCTCAACAAGTTGTGTAGCTTATCCAGCTCCCCTAACGGGACAGGTTGCATCTCGCCTATGTTGTACGGTAAGGATTGGGAGATGCTTGTTGAGTGACTGGCCTCTTTTCCTTCTCCCCTATCCTAAGCTCTCTTCCCACGGGCAGGAGCGGACGTGCCGTTACAAGCTGGACCTGGCGATCGAGGCAGGTAAGCACATAACGTGAGCTTCCGTTCTATTTCCTTTCAGGTTATAGAAGCAACCCCTACTCCTTTCTCTTGCAAGGGGAGGAAAGAGTAAATGACTTTGAGACAAACCCAATGCTTGTATTTGCCTTATTGTCATCCACGTCATTTCTTCCTAGCCTACTTGCATGAACTGACGTTTCCCTCTTTCATGCAAAGGGACCACAAGTCTGACATAGATCTTGCGTTTCTTTGTGATCTTTTGTCAGAGGTGATTTTTTTCCCTTCCTCGCTCTTCACGACCAGGAAGGGAAGACAAGGTGGTGAACTCCAGTCAGTTCAGAGAGACTTTTTCAGATTCCTCCCTCCAATCAGTAAGTCTCTAATGTAAAGGACCGAGGGTTTGTATATTGTGTCGGAACAAATAACAATTTTTGAAAGTAAATTGTATTTTTCCTAACTATACAAACCCGAGGTCCTTTACAGTTATGCCCACCTCATGCCACCCCTCAATCTGTACATGGGCGAAAGGCAAATTGGAATGTTTACATCCGGGCAGGCGGTGCTCCCCGCCTCCCGGACAGTAACTGCCTAACCACCTTGTTGAAGTTCAACGGCCGTTTTCCAGCCTACGCCTGAAAGTATCTCCTAATGTAAAGGACCTCGGGTTTGTATAGTTAGGAAAAATACAATTTACTTTCAAAAATTGTTATTTTGCTTTCGGCCGTCAGCCGTTGCTGACGTATTTTTCTGTTCTCTCTGCTGACTGTCGTTAAGCTCTTACGGTGGGATCTTTCTGTATTTTTGTTTATATATTGCGTGTGTTTGATATTTGTAATACAAACCCACGATTTGTGATAACCTTGTGTAAGCCGTCGTTCCCCTGCCTGTGTCTGGGGTTTGACGGCCAAGGGCATAGCTGGAGTAGCGAGCCAAGTGGTAATGCTTCTCTCCAGCGGCCCTTTTCATAATACTGGGCGCCCCTGTACTTTCGGGATTAGTTTGGGACGCTTTTTCTTCACTTCCCTACATCCATCGGGACGTAAGATTAGTCCCTTCTTGGGCTTCCGCCTCCGTGTGTAAGGGCATCACTAATTTCTTCCTTCTTTTGCTGAGTGTTTGTCTCCGCCTGCGCTTAGAGATTGCGGGCTGAGTGGGAGGTTACGGGCGTCGTCGATAAGTTCCGCTTCCACGGCGCCCTTGGTGGCCTCCCCTCTGTCCTTTTTTCTCTTCCCGTAGGTTCTTCCTTCTCTCTCCTTCGCCCTCTTCGCTCGCTCGTCAGGTGAAGACACGGGGGGAGCGAGCAACCTCGTCTAGAGTAACTCCTAACGCTGCGTAGGGCTGTTCCCCTTGTAGCGGGAGGAGCCTCTACTAATCATATTTGTTTTTCTTTCAGGTTGACAGTGAGCATTGCAGAGACAGCAGTAGTTGGCTGGATATCATATATCAAGAATATCTTGCATGAAGCAGTCCCGACTTTCATTCAGTGTTGCCGGGATCGACCACAATACCTGATTAGATGACATATTACCACGTCGGGATCGCTCTGACTCTGTTCCCGCCGATGTAGTTCGATCGCTGTCATTGCTGGTTTTCATGTATGCTGTTGCAATGCTTCCTGCGTATCTGTGGTCTATCTGCTCCTGCTGTTCCCTGTGTTTTGCTCGTGTCAACTCATGACAGTCTCGGGGCTGCTCTCCTGGTCTCCTCCCGCAGCCGCCCTGATCGCTCCTGTCGATGCTGGTGACTTTCAATGACACTCTGTCTGTTGCATTAGCTCCTGCCTTCCGAACAGCTTCACGAGCTCCTGCATCGAATGTCCTGATCGTGCCCGCTTCTTCTCCTAGTGGTCGTGCCCGGGCCACTTCCGTTGTGTTTCCTGCCTGCTGCCATCCTGTAGAAGACGTGGGCGTGAAGGGAAGAAGTCGCCTTGTGGAAGTAGCGTTCCTGGCCGTTGCATAGCTCCTGCTCTCCGAACCTTTGCCGTAGCTCCTGCATCGGCTGTCCTGATCATTCCTGCTGCTCCTGGCGGTCGTGCCGGTCCGCTTCCGTGCGTTCCTGCTAGCTGCCCCAGAGGTTACGATGTCCGCCATCCTGTAGAAGATGTCAGCGTGAAGATTTAGGAAGTGGTCCTGTTGAGGTGATTTTCCTGGCCGTTGCAGTAGCTCCTGCCCTCCGATCTGCTGCTGTAGCTCCATCGGCTGCATCGGCTGTCCTGATCATGCTTCTCCTGCGTCCGTTGTGTTCCTGCCGGACTACCCTGGAGGTTCGATGTTTCGTGTCGACCATCCTGTAGAAGATGTGGGAGTGGAGATGAAGGAAGCTGTCCTGTGGAAGTAGCCGCCGTCTTCTTCATCTTATCTTGATTTCGTCTTCTGCTGCGTCTTCCCTTCCTCTCCCGAGGTCCTGGAGGTCCCGAGAATGGCAGACCTTCATCGGCGAGGGGAAGGATGCTGCTTCTTCCCTTGATGCCCTTGGACATTTAGGGACTGCCTCCTTCCGAGGAGGCAGTGGGTCTCTCGTTGGCTCTTCCCGACCTTCGGGTTAGGGAACCCGATTGGCATAGCCGTGGGTTTTGTGTTTCGGAAGCGTGGGCGCGCAGACCTCAGTTTGCGTTCCCGTTCCCGAGTCTTAGAGGTTCCGCCTCTAAGATGGGGGCTGCTTCGGCGCTCGTTCGCGAGCTTTAAGTGCTCGAGATTCTATGGAATATCGAGTATCGATCTGGTCTGGAGAGATTTTCCTTGGCCCAGTTCGGGAGCAGTGCGAGAGAAAGGGCCGAGGCACCCAGGTGTCTCGGTTCCTCTTCCTGCCAGCACTGCATAGCGCTCCCGAGTGTTTGCCAGTGCTCGGTCGGGTTCCCAGCCTGGTGTCTCGAACCTCTCGGTTCGAACACCAGAAGAAGCAAGGAAGAGATTCACTTTGGGAGTCCTGCGGGACTTCCAAGGGACTGACACTCTTCCGGAAGACAAGTTGGCCGATTCGCATTTTCCTGTGGGATCTTGCGTTTGGGGTCGTGAGCACGCCTCTCGAGGCCATTCCCTCGTTGCCAGTCTTGAAGTCTGCATCTAAGACTGGTTCTGTGTGGCTCTTTAATCTATTAGGTAACAAAGCAGCCGCTCCCGATTTTCGGAAGTTCGTGGGTAGCTCGAATTCTATGAATCACGGCGCTCTCCTTCGAGGCATAGGACGAGAGAAAGTGTCGAGACACCCAGGTGTCTGGTTGCCGAGACACCCAGGTGTCTGGTTGCGGGGCGCCCAGGGAGACACCCAGGTGTCTGGTTGCCGGGACACCCAGGTGTCTGGTTGCCTGGGACGCCCTTGTGTCTGGTTGCCGGGACACCCAGGTGTCTGGTTGCCGAGACACCCAGGTGTCTGGTCGCCGGGACACCCAGGTGTCGGTGTACCCGCGACGCCAGGTGTCTCGATTCTGCCCGCCAGCTGCTTTGGTTGCTCGGGGGCTTCGTTCTTGTGTCTCGAACTTTAGGGTTCGAGCATGCAAGATAGCAGACACAGAATTCCCCTATGAGCCTTCTTCTCGAGGGCCTTGGCCTCGGTTTGCCTCGAAGGAGTTTAGAGTTCGGGAAACTAGCAATTGTTCACAGCAGACGAGTCTGGCCTGCCCAGTTATGAGTCTGGCTCTGTTTCGGCTCGACTTGGCTTGCCAGACTGGCTCGGCTCGACTCGACATGGCTTGCCAGACTGGCTCGGCTCGACTCGACTTGGCTTGCCAGACTGGCTTGGCTCGTCTCGGCTCGCCCCGCCTGCCTCCCAGTCTGCCGCATACCGACCAGCTCGGTTCGGCTCGGCTCGGCCCTACTTGGTTTTTTCCGATTCGGGTCTCGTGTATGCTCGAGTGAATTTTTGCTCTTCCCAGGAAAGCACTTTGCCACGGCATAGGTGCTCTTCTTTCCCGTGTGGCAGTAATCTCCTTGGTTGATTATTGCTCACGGTCCGCCTCTCCTGCTTATCATTCTGGCAGGACAGGTAGGGCTACTCTTTCTCACCTTTTCTCCTCTCCTTTCGGTTGTTCGAGAGGAGCGAGACGGACAGAGAGAGCTCCGGCGAAATTTTCTTTCGGAGTTCGGCTGCCTGGCGTGCTTTGGGTATCGGTCCCCGATTCTCTCGTATTATAACCAGGTAGCTGAGAAGGGTTTCATGGGATCTGTCAAGGTCTCCCTCCAAGGGGAGAAGTACAGGGTTTCACGATCGGAACAGCGAGGGTCTTCCTCTTCAAGTCACGATCGCCCCGTGTTCTCGAGAACTTGGCGCTGATTCGTCGGCGCGAGGATCCCTGGGACAGGACCGCGGCTCCCTCAATGAATAACCTTCATCACTTGCAACCCTTGCAGTTTCTGAGGGCCGAGAATGTCAGGGACCGCCGCAGTCCTGTCTTCGAGAAGCGTTCTCGACCTGATGGATTCTTTTCTTGATGGAGTTAATTCAGGTCGAAACACCAAACTTCCACACCCCTGCCTCGGCAGAATATGAATTCTTCTTGCCTCGGAGGGTCTTGCTGACCACAGTTTTTTGGGCAATTCTGGTGCTAAGAAGAAGGACTTTGTCCCAATTCGGATCTCAGTTTCGTAAGTCCCGAGTTGGCTCGACCCTTGGGAACGAACCTTTACTTGGTTCTGCCTTTCTCTTTCAGAGATTTGCCAGATACCCTGGTAATCAAGGTTCCCACCAGGGCACTGCCTTGTCCTTTGGACAATGGCCAAGAATTTTGGGTCTTATCATTTCAACTCGACCTTGGGTTCAAGCCAGCCCACCTCAACTCCTTAGCTAAGAAGTCCTAGGCTTCAGAAGAAGATTGCAACTGCTGATGCCTGGACAAAATGATGCTTATCGAGTCTCTGGAGCTGGCAGCAACATTGCCGAGACCTGGGAATGGATTCCTTCAGGAGAAGTATCTATTTCCCTTAGGTCTCGGCAATTCTTTCCATCGCCTCTCCCGTGCTCCCGATTCGGGAAATGCCAGCCGGCTAGAGCTAATTGTCTCGGTTCCCTGTCATCTTGCAGAAGCTTCCCCATGGTGGAAAATGGAAGTCTGCTTCCTTTTCCTCTGTTCTTTCCTCTTCGAGGTATGAGGAAAGAGTTAGGCTAATGCTTGATTATAGGAACCTTTGAATATGCCTTCATATTTCCCTCAAATCTTGTGTCTACTCACAGATTCACAGGTTGAGAATAGGCGCACACTGGTAAAGACCTTGTCTTGAATTTGTGTGACCGAGATGATTAGTACCTTCCATCACCGTCCTGGGCTCAGGGCAGCCTTTTGGCCGTCCGAGAATCCAGGATGGGTTTTATGGCACTCACTGGTTTCATTGAACAATAAAACCACAGTAGTGACTTTTTGTCGACAAACAGGAGGCAATCATTTTTTTCCCCTGTTTTATCTCGACATTTGAAGGTACTCGAAAGTGTTGTTCTATTGCACACTCGACAGCTCAATTAACCAGATGCATCCCTGGTGGGGATGTATTGGTAGGCAAGCCTGGCCTCGGGTTTGAGTGATCGGGACAGAACATGCTGCTCACTCTTTTTCACGAAGACTCATACAGAGACTGCTGGACTGAGAAATCCCTACCGTCCTTCTGTTGCCTCCCTGCACACAAGTCAGTAGTGTTTTCTCGCTCCCTCATACCAGACCAGGGCCGCTCTGTTGAGGCATGCTGTCTTTTGGTGAAAACTCGATATCAACGTTTTTCCCTCCGTATTTGTCCGTTTCGCTAGGGGTTCACAAACATTGCTCACCCCGAGTTACAGACAAATACTTAAAGACTTCCCTCCTTCCGAACTGATTGCCGAGGCATCGAGAAGAATTCCGCTTGACCCATCCTCCTGTGCAGCTACACAAGAAGCGGTTCTTGAGGCAGTACATCCCTGTGGGTTCAGGACTGGGAGACTTTCCAGCTTTCCTTGCAAGCACAGGCTTTCTCGCTGAGCGGCAACAGATATAGCTGGATATCCCTTGAAGTCCTCTGCAACACTGTCCCAGGGACTGGATCCGTCTTCGCTGGTGGTGTCGTTGTGGAACTTCTTCCCGGTCAGAGTCGCTTGTCAAGTCTGGACTTCCTCGTCTTCTCCGCCGAGGGCTGCTTCTCTCCCTTTCAGTTTTGAAGAATGTAGGCCCTTGCGACCTAGTCTTTTATCTGAAGTAGCCTTCGTCTCCTTAGTCGAGAGTTAGCTACGGACGAAGCTTCTTCAGTCATGCTGTCCCAGGAATGTTTCCTGGGTGGCATGCGACTCTCGTTTAGGGTTCCTGTCCGTGCTCTGCACTCGCCCTACAGAGTCGTCGGATAGAGATATGCCCTCTTAGGTCCATCTCTCATGTTACCCTGGCCTTGGCGTAGAAGATGGAAGAACAGGGTGGGGATCATCCTTCTCGGATGTCGTAGGTGGACTCCAAATCCATTGGCATCGACTGTTGGGTTCGAGTCCTTCTTGTTCCTCTCCTCCTTGGACTTTGTATCGATGATCCAGATCATTCATTACTTTGTCCTATTGGGAGCTGTGGTACTTTCGAAAGGTTTGACATTCCTAACCTGGATGTCGTCAACGTTTTTCGCCAGTACTGTCTCTCCCAAGGAAGAAGTGTCTAAGGGCACATCTTCCTCCTGACTTAAATGAAGCGATCAAGGAGGTACTTGGCAGCTGATGACAACGATACCGGTACCTTTCACCCGAGAGCTCACAAAGTCGATGGCTTGGTCCATCCCTCGCATTCGGAAGAATATGTCGGTACCTCAGGTGCTGAAGGCGGGTGTGCGGTCCCAACAGACTACCTTCACCTCCTTCTACCTCTGGGATGTTGCACACAAGTCCTTGAACACTTTTTCCTTGGGTCCTGTGGTGGCCGCTCAACAAGTTGTGTAGCTTATCCAGCTCCCTTAAGAGGACAGGATTGCATCTCGCCGCCTATGTTGCACGGCTGTGATGGGGAGAATGGAGGTTGAGTGACTGGCCTCTCTTCTTTCTCCCCATCCTGGCTCTCTTCCCACGGGCAGGGAGCGGAAATGCCGTTACAAGCTGGACCGGGCGATCGAGGCAGATAAGCGCATAACAGGAGCTCCCGTTCTATTTCCGTTAAGGTTAATAGAAGCAACCCCACTCCTTCCTCTTGCAAGGGGAGGAAGGAGACCATGACTATGAGACAACCCAATGCTTGTATTTGCCTTATTGTCATCCGACGTCAAATTCTTCCCAGCCTACTTTGCATGAACTGACGTTTCCTCTTTCATGCAAAGGGACCCAGAAGTCTGACAACTGATCCTGCGTTTCTTACAACCCGATCTTTTGTCAGAGGCAGTTTTTCCCTTCCTCGCTCTCACGACCAGGAAGGGAAGACAAGGTGGTGAACTCCAGTCAGTTCAGAGAGACTTTCTCAGATTCCTCCTCCAATAAGTGAGTCTCTAATGTAAAGGACCGAGGGTTTGTATATTGTGTCGGAACAAATAACAATTTTTAAAGTAAATTGTATTTTCCTAACTATACAAACCCGAGGCCCTTTACAATTATGCCCACCTCATGCCACCCCTCAATCTGTACCTGGGCCGAAAGGCAAACTGGAATGTTTACATCCGGGCAGGCGGGTATCCCCGCCTACCTGGAGGTAGTTACTGCCTAACCACCTTGTTCAAGAGTTTAACGGCCGTTTCCAGCCTATGCCTGAAAGTATCTCCTAATGTAAAGGACCTCAGGTTTGTATAGTTAGGAAAAATACAATTTACTTTAAAAATTGTTATTTTAGCTATGGGGTGGGGGGGAATTATTGTCTTACCTTTTAAGTCATAATTTGATGAACTTTCAAAACTGTAGGTTACAATTTCCTATCGTGTGCATTACGTTTTTGGGAGCCACTTTCATATAATAAAACTAACTTCCGTGGAGGAAAATGAATTCTTTCAAGATAGGTTCCCTTACAGTCACTAACAGTATAGCCACAAAGCTTTCTTGTTTGCTGATCTTGGGAGAGAAACACTACAATTACAGATCCACAAATTCTTATCTGATCTTAAAGAACAGGGCTTGGAACGCTTCGTGCAAGTAACAGAACTTGGAAGAACTCCGTGATTTCTTAAAAATGATAAGGCTGCGTCATATTGTTCGAAAAATGTCTTGATGCACTGATACTGTTTAAATTCACACCCATTACATGCGGCGTCCATTGTGCAAATGATAAGAATTACAAACATTTTGCCGCATATTAGGCTAGTCGTGGGTGAAATTTAAATAATCGACTGAAAATCATTAGGCTAGTGAAATAAATGACTTGTTTTCATTGGTTCTGAAATAAGATCCGAATGAAAACCGGTTTATGACTGGGTGATTTCAGTCGTATTCAAAAAGAAGCCTAGTTACAAGGAATTAACGATTAGACTTGGTTGATCTGATGAGCCGCACCAGTAATTTCAGATTCTGTGTCGACAGTGGCCACGCAAATGACATTCGCCAATCACATCAAAACGGTGTGACGTCATGATAGTTAAGTGGGTGAAATTCAGGGGCATGCGCATTGCTGGCGGCTGCATATGTACTAACGCACACACGGGAGTTCAAGAAGTCATGGGTAAGGTGAAATTGAAACTAAGAAAAAATCCTCAATTATTTGCTTAAATTTTATTTTTTATTATGATAAATATTAGTTTGCGAGAATTATGTATTTGGAATATTTTTTCATTTTTTAATGAACATTCGAAAGGTATAATAAAAAATTGAGTAAGGTTGTTCGGACAGGAAATGAACATTTAACTGAAGTGAGTTTGTTTATTGTCGGCCAACTGTTATTTGCCCCTTAACTGTACTCAACAGTAAAGGGGGACTGGGAATTTGGGGGTAATTTTTGGAGTGACTCCAGCCAGCCACTTCAAAGACTCCAGCTAGCCATTTTTGGCTAGGAAATGATGGGGCACTAAAAGAACCTAATAATACCAACCTAATGTACCCTAGGGGTGTTTGCTGGTTACAATTTTGCCATATAAGCTATGGAGGGGTGGGGGGCTGGTATTGCCTTAATTTATAAGTCATAATTTGATCAATTATTTTTCTCTGTTGTTAAGCATTTGCGAAGCTTATGCATAGAGAAGAAATTTTCCTTTGTGATGTGTTTTACCGAAGAAAAATATAAATTATAAAGTGGGGGTGGCTTGAGTCTTCCAAAAAATAACCATTTGGGGTTTTGGGTTGGGAGAACACAGAAACGGAGCAGACATGTTTATGTCGTGGAAGCATCCCCTGGAGGAGGAAAACACCAGGGAGCCATCCGTCGCTAGGAGGGAGCGGCTGAAAGGGAGGGAGGTAACTGGGGGCAGGGAGGGAGAAAGTTCCTCATGTGCCCCAACAGCGGGGAAAAGTGAGGAATGGCACAAGTGTGGGGTGGGAGGAGGAATGCACAATCGCAGAACACGTTGGGAGCAGTGGGCAACCATCGCAACAGTGGCGGGCGTACAGGGGGCCAAGGGGATTTGAAACACTGCTCTTGGTAATGGGCACGGGGACAAAGAACATGTGACCAACAAAAATAAACCTTCACCTCCTTTACCAGCTAAAAGTGTAGAAAAAACCAGTTTCCAAAGTAAAAACAGGCGCGAAGGTTTACTTAGAGTTCTGAATTTATAAAATAGTCTGAAAAAAAAAAAACAGTCTGATACATTAAGAAAGGAAGCCCCAATAAACTTACCTTAGGGACTCCAAGCCTGCACTCACTACCGCACTTGAATTAACATCTCGTAATTGCCATAATAACATACATTAATTTCCCGGCACCCGACGTAAGAGTTTTCGCAGGTAACGGCCAAAGGTGGCGTGTTACAGGTTCAAAGAAGCATGCGGCAAGGAATCAGCTGGTGTACTGAAACTAAATACTTATGAATCATTCCAGCGCAAACAGGCAGGTACAATAGTTAGAAAGGCCTGTGAGGATCGCGTATGAATACCCCCCACACCCCCACCAACGGTGGGAGAAACTTCTCAATTCCTCTTGAAACCCCTTTTGCTGTGTTCAGTACTGGCACCTGGGGGTTCCAATGTATCTTGCCATATTTAGCACTGGCACCTGGGGGTTCAAATGTATTTTGCCATGTTTAGTACTAGCCCCTGGGGAATCAAATGTCCCTAAGTGCATTTTGCAAAATTGAATCTTTAAAAGGACCAGAAACGAACATTATCCCTCCCAGCCCCCCTTTTACCTCAGTAAGGAGCCGGCCTGTGTACCAAAAGGTCCCCTATAAGATTGTGCATGCGTGGCAGCATTCGAAATAGCAGTAGTAAAAGTTTTTGTCTTTGTAACGGCTACCTTTGTCGTCGTGTTCTTGCTGTGTTTGTGTAAGGGTTTTTTGTCTCTGTAATGCCGTAAACAGTAAATTTTGGCTGTCCTCTCATCCCCCGTGGTCTACCCCACCAAAACCCCGCTTTCCCTAGGGGTCCCTAAATTGTAGGATAGTAACAAGCAGGGGAGCAAGTCACCCTGTCCCAAAGGTATACCCACCCATAACTCCGCATTCCCATCGGGTCCCCTAGCTTGTCGGATGGAGGGAGCAAATCACCTGTCCCAGGGGTATACCCCACCATAACCCCGCTTTCCTATCGGGTCCCCTAGCCTGTTAGGTGAATTCCTGTGGTTAATTACAGGTTAATTACAATCATGCAACAGAAATTGAAGGTAAATATATAATTAGCAACCAAAAAACTGTAGAAAAAGTCAAGTTAGAAGGAAATCACCTCCACGGAGCTGCTACTTGGAACTACCGAATATAATTAACGTAACCCATCCCAGGGTTCCACATCTTTAACCAGTCTGGCGGCTTTGCCCCCTCTGATCCCCAACTAACCTACCCTAGGGCATTGTAAATTCAAATTAGAGTTGCATCCTAACCTTCCACACCTAATTTATCCTAACCTACTGGCCTAGGGCACTTGGGGACCAGTGAATGAAACGGTAACGCGATTTTTAAAAAATTGTCGAAATTGAACAAAACCTAAGAAATTGTTTGTTGTCGGGAATTAAAATATTACAAAAGTGCTGAGTTTACAGAATTTCTGTAATGAATCGTTTGTTCCTACACAAATTCAAACCCTCGTTCTTTACATGAGATTTAGCATGTGAACGCGAGCTGGAACGGCCATTTAACTTTCTGACAAGGTGGTTAATTACTGACGGTAGAGGGAAACCCTGCCCACTTGTCGGTCTACATCCCACTTTGCTTTCAGCCAGAGCCGAGTGTGACTCCTCTCATTGATCACTTGAAATCTGTGCAAGGCCTTCCTGTTACTGCTTCGACTGTAACTGTGACGACTTATACTGTTCCAGTAGCCACCGGCTCAAGGGTGTCCACCACAATTTGGTAACTCCCTCATATCTCTTCGATGATGTGCACCCAGGTGGTGCCATCAACTTCGTCATTGGGTGATGTCCTCCTCCACACTCTGCTATCTAAAGCCACCCTCGGCAAGGAGACGAAGTCAAAGAGGAAAGGAAGTCATCGTCGATTGTTAGTCTTCATCGCTGAGTGCTGTTGCCTCCTTCCCTTCTTCCAAAGCTAGTAAGCAGAGGAAGATAGGTGCCTTGCCAGCCCGCAGGGAAGTCCCGTGAGACCTTCCAGCAGCCAGCCCTCTCCTGCAGAGAGGGCTACCAGGTCTCTGCCGGCAGTACCTTGAGTACTCCCGCTCCCACTGCCAAGCACATGGGAGCAACTGCTGCCTTGGGTTCTCCAGACCCCAGGTGCACTGGTACCGGTACTGGTCCTGGTAGCTCGTCTACCTGGACCCAGCGGCCAACACGACCCAGCAAGAGAAGGTGAGAAAAGAGCATGCAGATGCTCCCTCACCCCCCCCCCTCTTCAAAGAGAGTGGCCCAGCCCGACCAGCCCTGTCATCAGGGCCACATTGGGCCTAGTCCTACACCTGAAGACCCCCTCAATGTGAGACCACCTTGACGCAGTGAGGGGCTCTTGAATCCCAGGAATTTGTTCCCAGGCTCGAGTCCAAGAGTCTCATGTATAATTATATTTTTTTAGAAGCTACTTACCAAGTAATTACATAGCTATTAGTTTCTATTAACCGGCAACTAGAATTTCAAAATTCACGGTAGCGCTACTTTCGTTTTGGCTAGACAACTGACCCTGCCCACTTTCAGGGTAAGAGAGGAACCAGCTTAGCAAACGAGCTTAATATGTTTCTGCTGGCTGATGGCTGTGGTTACAGTGATTGGCAGCCGCGGTTTTTTTAAATTTCTCTTCTCTGTTGATCTTGGATCATTGGTGAAGTATTCGCTTTATGGTGGCCTTTTCGGCACAATTAGTTAGTGTCAGGTTTTCTCTGAAGACTAGTATTACCAAATTTGACAATTATTTTGATTTTCTTTGACTTAACTTGTCAGCATGTCCGACTCGGGCTCTCAAAGTGCTAGGTATTGCAGTAAAGGCTGCAATACAAGACTGACTGAACCCTGTTATGACCCTCATACTCTCTGTACTTCTTGCAGGGGTCAATATGTTCCCCTGAATTGATCTGTAATGAATGTGTCTTGTGGGATCTGAAAATATGGAAGACCTTGAATAGTCATTTGACGAATTTAGACGGATAAAAAGAGAAAAGCAGCGGATAGAGCTAGTAGCAGGAAGACTTAGCTAGTCAGGTGTCAGCAAAATCTTTGTCTAATAATTCTGATTCTTTATCCCTTGTTCCACCTGATCCCATGTCTCAGTCTGTACCAATTACTCTGCACCCTGGCTCCCTTACTCCCGATCCCGACCTCATTACCTGCCTTGAATCGAGAATTAACCTTAAGTTTGGATTACTCGTTGACACGATGGAGAAAATTGGTGCTTCTGCAAAGTCCTAACAGACAAAGTGAAAGTGAAAGGTGATGGTTAGTGGAGTAGGTGGCTGTCTGTCCCACCGATTCTTCTAGGCCAAGGTCCCTGGCAAACTCCCTTAAACCTGGGAGAAGCCAAACTGGCAGCCCAAAGGAGGACGGTGGGGTCTGCCCACAGGCAGTCGCCCCCTGTGCGTACTTGTTGCCCATTCCCAGGTTACGACAGAGCGCCGCTGGAAAGGTGTCTCTATGGAATTGGACCGTCTGTCATCTAGTATTTCCAGCAGTGACTCCAGTCCTAGGCGCCAATGGCAAGGCGAATCTCGTCCTCTGAAGAGACGCGCCGCAGGTGCTTCTCAACCTTCTGCTGTTCTTGTTAACCCTTTCATATCTGTATAGTTATCACATCACTGAGGGCACATGAGCCCCGATGTGTCTGGGAGCGCTCGACAGTGCGAAAAAATAATTATTTCGAAAATTCAGCAAAAATAGAAATTTTATGCCAACAACGTTCATTTTGCTGTCCTTTTTTTCTAAATGTTTATATTTTATGGTGGAATAGTCAGAATAAGAGTCCCAGCCCTCTAAATACAAAAAAAATGTGAGTTATTTCACGAAAAAAAAAAAAATCTTTACTTATTTTTATATTTTCGTTCAGTAACCTTAAAAACTATGAATGTCAGGCGAATGAATTATTTTTTTATTGAGAAAGCCAACAAAATTCTCTAAATATCGACATATAAAAGAATGTAAAACGAATAAGTCCAGCTGGTGAAAAAATTGATAGAAGAAAGGGGAAGAAACAGAGCGCTCTGCCCGGCGTATGGTGAGAATTATCGCTAGAAAAAGATTTTTGAAGAGCCCTATCTCGGTTATTTTTCATAAAAATTATTTTGTAAATATACGAAAATGTAGAGGAAAAGTTGAAGAATAATGTGAGAGTCAAGAAAAATGGCTTTGGTAACGGCAACAGTTACATTTTGGCGTTATAAATTGATTGAAACGAAAAAAATTTTACCGTTGTCAACATTATCATTTCGTAGCTCAAATGCTATAACAGTTAGGCGAATGGATTACTTTTTATGAAAGCCAAGAAAATTCTCTAAATATTGATATATAAAACAATGAAAAACAAATAAGTCCAGTTGGTGAAAAATTTATAGAAAAGAGGGTAAGAAACAGAGCGATTTGCCCCGGCGTATGGTGAGAATTATCGCTAGAAAAAGTTTTTTTGAAAAGCCCTATCTCGGTTATTTTTCATAGAAATTACTTTGTAAATATACGAAAATGTAGAGGAAAAGTTGTAGAATAAAGTGAGAGTCAAGAAAAATGGCTTTTGTAGCGGCAACAGTTTCATTTTGACGTTATAATTTGATTGATTGAAACGAAAAAAAATGTTACCCGTTGTCAACATTATCGTTCGTAGCTCAAAGGCTATAACAGTTAGGCGAATGGATTATTTTTTTAGAAAGCCAACAAAATTCTCTAAATATTGATATATAAAACAATGAAAAACGAATAAGTCCAGTTGGTGAAAAATTTATAGAAAAGAGGGTAAGAAACAGAGCGATTTGCCGGCGTATGGTGAGAATTATCGCTAGAAAAAGTTTTTTTTTTTGAAGAGCCCTATCTCGGTTAATTTTCATAGAAATTACTTTGTAAATATACGAAAAAGTAGAGCAAAAGTTGTAGAATAAAGTGAGAGTCAAGAAAAATGGCTTTTGGTAACGGCAACAGTTTCATTTTGACGTTATAAATTGATTTAAACGAAAAAAAAATTTTACCGTTGTCAACATTATCGTTAAGTAGCTCAAAAGCTATAACAGTTAGGCGAATGTATTATTTTTTATGAGAAAGCCAACAAAATTCTCTAAATATTGATATATAAAACAATGAAAAACGAATAAGTCCAGTTGGTGAAAAAATTTATAGAAAAGAGGGTAAGAAACAGAGCGATTTGCCCGGTATTATGGAGAATTATCGCTAGAAAAAGTTTTTTTGAAAGAGCCCTATCTCGGTTATTTTCATAGAAATTACTTTGTAAATATACGAAAATGTAGAGGAAAAGTTGTAGAATAAAGTGAAAGTCAAGAAAAATGGCTTTTGTAGCGGCAACAGTTTCATTTGACGTTATAATTTGATTGAAAACGAAAAAAAATGTTACCGTTGTCAACATTATCGTTAAAGTAGCTCAAAAGCTATAACAGTTAGGCGAATGAATAATTTTTTTATAGAAAGCCAATAAAATTCCCTAAATATTGACATATAAAAAATGGAAAACAAATAAGTCCAGTTGGTGAAAAAATTGATAGAAAGAGGGTGAGAAACAGAGCGCTCTGCCCGGCCTATGGTGAAATTATCGCTAGAAATTTTTTTTTTTGAAGAGCCCTATCTCGGTTATTTTTCATAGAAATTACTTTTGTAAATATACGAAAAAGTAGAGGAAAAGTTGAAGAATAAAGGAAAGTCAAGAAAAATGGCTTTGGTAATGGCAACAGTTTCATTTTAACGTTATAAATTGATCGAAACGAAAAAAAAGTTACCGTTGTCAACATTATTGTTAAGTAGCTCAAAAACTATAACAGTTAGTGAAGTATGAATTATTTTTATGAAAGCCAAGAAAATTCTCTAAATATCGACATATAAAAAATGAAAAGCGAATAAGTCAGTTAGTGAAAAATTGATAGAAAAGTGGGTAAGAAACAGAAGCGCTTACGCCAGGCACATACGGTGAAATTATCGCTAGACATTTTTTTGAAGAGCCCTACCTCGGATTTTTTTCATAGAAATTACTTTGTAAATATACAAAAATGTAGAGGAAAGGTTGAGGAATAAAGTGACAGTCAAGAAAAATGGCTTTAGTAACAGCAACAGTTTCATTTTGACGTTATAAGCTGTTGAAACAAAAAAAAAAATGTTACCGTTGTCAACATTATCGTTCGTAGCTCAAAAGCTATAACAGTTGGGTGAATGAATTATTTTTATGAAAGCCAACAAAATTCTCTAAATATCGATATATATGATAATGAAAAATGAGATTCAGAGCCCTGCCTAAAATCAGGCATCTCTTGTGTGATGCACTAACAAATTTCCACTAGTTTTACCGTAAAAACTTTGCGAAAGCATGTTGGAAACTCTTCTCGATTGGCGCGCTGTATGTAAACAGGTGGCGTGTTTACCCAGCCTGCGTGCGCATGGTCTCTGACAGAAGTGTGGCCTGCCAGGCCTGCGTGGGTGCGATCAGCTGATGTCATTGTGAGAATTTTACTCGCCATGGATTTGCGCATGCACAGTAGAGAACTAAAAATTTATAGAAAATAGAGGATACCAAACAGAGTGTTTCCAATAATGTAATCCTACATTTTATAAAAAAAAATGTAAGATAATGAGAGAAGCGTGGGTAGGATCAGCTGATTTCATTGTGGAAATTTACTATGCCAGGGAATTGCATGCGCGGAGTATGAGCACTGCTTGCCTGGCGTGTCGATGCCTGAGTTACGGTCCAAGGTATGCTTTAGCCTATGGAAACCACCAACTGTCCGAAAATAAAAAAATTTACCCTACCACACGTACGAAAAATGTCGGTAAATTTTACGTACAATTACGTCAGTCAGACAAGAAGGGGGTAGGGGGTTATTGCGTAATATGGCGTCAATTGGGCAGGAAAGGGTTAAGAAAGGTTTAAAGAGGTTTCTCCAGAATGTCGTTCTTCCTATAGCTGCTTCTGATGTGGCTCCCTCTGGCACCCTTCATCTGTTGTGCGTCCATCATCTCCTGAGCACCTCTTTGCTGAGCGATCTTTGGCTCCCGAGCGCCCATCACCTCCCGAGCGCCCATCGGCTCCTGATCGCTACCGACTCCCGAGTGCCCATTGGCGCCCATTCCCCTCTTGCAGCAAGATGCCTCTTTGGCGCCCAAGGATAATTCCGCTTCCAAGTGCCTGATTTCGTCCGTTTCTTCAGCAGCGCCCGTGTCTTCTTCGGTTCTACCTGCTCCGGCTACAACAGTTGCGCCTTCTGTTTTGGTTCCTTCTGTTCAGTTGATCCAGCGTAAATTGGACAATATCCTGGGCTTAATTCAGAAAGCCCCATCGGTACCTCAGCCCATTGCGGATCTGTTGCCAATCTCTTCCAAGGGAGAGGAAGTAGTGGACCTTGTTTCCCCTCCATCAGCGTATGCGCATCTCCGGCTTCTATGCACATGATGGATAATCAGACGACTTCTTCAAGACTTCCTAAAATGGTACTGTCCTCTTCAGCTAAGAAGGCTCTCCATGAGGTGGAGAACTGGCTCTCGAGCAAGAGGGAGCAGGGAAGAGCCTCCTTTTCTTGCCCTCTGTCTAGGCTATCGCAGAGAAGACATCTTTCTTGTGCGACCAGAGAGGCTCCTTCCATGGGAGTGCCTGCCTCCTCCCAGGGAGACTTCTCCGGTTTAGTTGACTCCTCCAGACAGTTGGCGTTCAATGCAGCCAAGATTTTGTTCTCGTCCTCGGAATTGGACCAACTGATCAAGCACTTATTCAAAGTCTTGGAAGTGCTCAGCTTTCTCGACTGGGCAGTAGGAGCTCTTGCTCGTAAAGTGGAGGAGTGCCCTCATGTCCCTGAAGACTTCTCTTTGGATTTTTTGGGAGTCATCTCTTGCCTGGTTAAGGGTATTAGAGGCGGCTCTTTTGAATTATCCTCCCTTTTTGCAATGGGTATCCTCAAGAAAAGGGAGCTTTGGTGTTCATACACCACGAAGGGAGTTTCTCCCACCTAGAAGTCTGCACTCCTTTTCTCGCCTCTGGACAAGAAGCACCTTTTCCCTCAATCGACTGTGCTACATATTGCAGCTGATCTACAACAGAAGTCTACGCAGGACCTCCTCACACAATCAACAAGATGGCCTAGAGAGTCTCCAGCCTTTCCCCCTAGGACAGTTTCTCCTGTTCAACCCCAGCCTTTTTGGGGTAGAGGCAGACAAAGAGGCTTCCCCAGACCTCGCGGAAATGCCCGTTTCACCCCCAGAGCTATCAAGAAGTCCTTCTACAAACCACCTGCACATAAGTGAGGATCTAGTCCTTTGCACACCTGTGGGGGCAAGGCTCCTCCACTTTTGGGGGCATTGGGAAGCAATTGGAGCAGAGAGTTGCATTGTCCAAGTTCTAAGAGAAGGCTACTCGATCCCGTTTCTGGAAAAACCCCCATCAGCAACAAGCTTGTTTTATTGACGACCTTCTCGTCAAACTCCAAGAAGTTTTAGCCCTCTCCCAAGTGGCGGCTCTCTTCGAAAAAGCAGCAGTCGAGCTAGTCGAGGAGCGCCTTATCTCCAGGGTTCTACAATCAACTGTTTGTAGTCCCCAAAGCCTCGGGGGCCTGGAGGCCAGTCCTGGATGTAAGTGCCCTGAACTTGTACATACAGAAAACCAATTTCAAGATGGAGACGTCCCAGTCTGTCCATGCATCCATTTGTCTGGAAGATTGGATGATCTCGATAGACATGAAAGACGCCTGCTTCCATGTCCCAATTCATCGGGTACGAGAAAGTTTTTAAGGTTTGTGTTCCAGCGCAAAGTGTACCAGTTCAGAGCCCTTTGCTTCGGTCTGTCGACAGCCCCACAGGTATTCACGCGTGTTCTTGCCTCAGTGGCAAAATGGTTACATCTGATGGGAGTCAGCGTTTCGTTGTATCTTAACGATTGACTTATTCGCTCCCAGTCGAAGGAAAAATGTGCGGAGGACCTTCACAAGACCCTTCTTCTCACCCAGGATTTGTGCCTCGTGTTGAATTTCCAAAAATCTCGACTGACTCCTCTTCAGGAGATAGCTTATTTGGGGATGAGGATAAACTCGGAGTTTTCAAGTTTTTCCCTCCCCCCAAAAGATAAACTCCTGCCTTCAGAATATAAACAAGTTTCTGGCCCTTCAGTCCTGTTCTACAAACAGTTGGATGAGCCTGTTGGGGGGACTCTTGTCCATGGAGCAGTTTGTGTCTTTAGGAAGGTTTCACACGAGAAACTTACAGTTCTTTAAGAAAGTCAACTGGAACAGGAAGAAACACCTGGATTCTTTCGTTTTTCCAATAACGAAGGAAATAAAAGATCTGGCTTGGTGGAATTCAAGAGACAAGCTCTCTCAAGGGAAGTCGCTTCTCCCTCTGAACCCCCAACCTAGTGTTTTATTCAGACGCGTCAGACCTAGGTTGGGGAACCCTCCTGAGAAACAAAGAAGTTTCAGGCCTGTGGACTTCAGAACAGATGAAGTGGCACATCAACGTGAAGGAATTGATGGCAATTCAGTGGGGATTGTAAGCGTTTGCATTGGAGGTGTCCGGGAAGACAGTGTCCGTCCATTCGGACAACACCATGGCTCTATCTTATACAGTATAAGAAAACAAGGGGGAATTCGTTCTCTCTCCCTTCGCCAAGCAGCAAGAGCCCTTGTCATTTGGGCGGATCAGAATCAAACCCAGATCCTAACCAGATTCATTCAAGGGAAATGCAACGTTTTAGCAGACGAACTCAGCCGTCGAAAACAAGTTCTCCCCACGGAGTGGACTCTAGACCCTCTAGTTTGCATAGAGTTATGGAAGTTGTGGGGAAGACTGATTCTAGATCTGTTTGCGACTGCAAAAAATCATCGACTCCCCCTGTATTGTTCTCCAGCGCCAGAACCACAAGCTTGGGCGACAGATGTGATGCTTCTGGGTTGGTCGAACATGGATCTTTACGCCTTTTCCCCCATTCAAGATGGTGAGAGGAGTGTTAAACAAGTTCCGAAATCATCGGAATGTAAATACGACGTTAATAGCCCCATTCTAGCCAGCCCGAGAATGGTTCCCAGACTTGTTGGAGCTGCTTGTAGATTTTTCAAGACTATTACCTCAAAAACCTTTGCAGTCTCTCTCCTTAAGGGACCTTACTAGGAAAACTGTTCCTAGTAGCGTTAGCGACTGCCAAGAGAGTCGGTGAGCTTTACACTTGGATAAAAAGGTCAGGGTAATGCAATCTGCTCATTTACCCTAGAATTCTTAGCTAAGAATGAGTCCATTGCCAACCCCTGGCCTCACTCATTCGTTATTAAAAGTTTAATAGATATCCTAGGTCCGGACAAAGTAGAAATAACCCTTTGCCCTGTAAGGGCATTAAAGATACTATTTACTGAGAACGGAAAAGATCCGTGGGCCTTCAAGCAACCTTTGGTGCTCAGTTAGGATCCTTCTCGCCCTCTTTCAAGGCATTTTTTATTAAGGATTTCATTCTAGAAGCGCACTCACAAATTGACGGAAGATATGTTGCCCATAGTGAAAGTCAAAGTGCATGAAGTACGGGCAGTTGCCACGTCCCTAACTTTTAGGCATAATTTGTCTATTGCCTCTATCATACAAACAATGTTTTGGAAATGCAAATCGGTTTTTGCAACTCATTAGTTGTGTGACATTGAAACTGTCTATGAAAATTGCAGTACCTTGGGTCCTATTTCAATTACTGGTATGGGGTTGGGAGAAGGAGTGTAGGGAGCTTCCTTCATCCTGCCTATTTTTTCGCCGTGATTCATGCTATCAGTCGTAGGGGAGCCTGGGAGTACTTAGTATTTGGAGTGCTCACCAGTTTTTATCCACAATGGTTGGGTTATGGTATGCTGTAACGTTTGGCTATAGGCGATTGTTTTATTTTATTTATTCTCTGGTTGTGTTTTTCTGGTACTGTGCCCAGGGCAGGGGTGAACTGATTATTCTTTGTATGCAATTGGACACTCCTTTGTAACAAAGGAATCCCGCTATGTAGCAGGCGACTCCTGGCCACACCGCCACGCTGCTATGCGTTGAGATGAGCACCATCCAGAGGCAGTACTTTCTTGTAGCAGCTCTCTCAACAGGTAAGGGACCAGCAAGCATTTTAACTAATGCTAGCAATAATTCTATTTCTTTACATTACTAATTTTAATGTATTAGGATAGATAACTCATGCATCCCACCTCCTATAATGTGAGATTCAGTTATGTAATTACTTGGTAAGTAGCTTATATAAAAATGACATTTTTATAATAAAATAAAGTTTTATATATACTTACCAAGTAATTACATGATCAAAGCCCTCCCTCCTCCCCTCACATGGTTGGAAGGCATAAACTTATTGAGCTCGTTTGCTAAGCTGGTTCTCTCTTGAAAGTGGCAGGGTCACTTGCCTGGCCAAAACAAAAAGTAGCGCTACCAGCAAATTTCAAAATTCTTGCTGCCAGTTAATAGAAACTAATAGCTATGTAATTACTTGGTAAGTATATATAAAACTTTATTTGTTATAAAAATGTCATTTTTAAATATCTAACTTCCTGGTAGTTACATATATATAGCTTTATCCCGCCCGATTCGTCGCGCATGACGGCAGAAATTCAAAGTGTGGCAATCGCGATAGATGGTCAGGTGGCCATACCTGGCGCCCTCTACCAGGTAATTAGAACCATTCCCAATTGTCCTCAGAAATTCCCTGCCGTCGTTCTATCAACACGTTGGAAATTCGCTCTACTTTGGTTTGCTTTACTACAATTGGTGAAGTACCCATTACTTGTTTGGTTTTCGTTGATGGCTTTCGCTGATTTTGGATCTTCCTGGATTTTCGTTTCTCATTGTTAGCCTATCTGTTCGGTTTCTGACTGTTACAATTGTTCTTTGTACTTGCTTTTCAAGATGGCTGACCCTGTTGTTAGAATGTGTGTTAGGGGATGCAAGAACCAGCTTCCCAAGGCTGCTCTTGATCCCCACACAGTTTGTAAGAAAATGCAGAGATCATGTGTGTGCACTTGATGATAGATGCAAGGAGTGTGAAAGTTTGTCGAGAAAGAGTGGAGAGAGTATGATCGCTATGTGAGGCAATTGAAAAGGACAGAATTAGGAGAGCTAGATCTTCCAGTGTCCTTTCAGCTAGGTCTTCTGATAGTCAAGTCCTTTCTAACTTGTCTGATACTAATATTCCTGATCCTAACCCTAAGGCTATAGTACCCGATCCTCCTGCGGAGTCGGGAGTAAGTAATCCGTCTTTAAAGGATATAATGGCTGCTATTTCGGCCATAGGAGTTTTCTGTACAATCCCTTTCTTCGGATAGGGAAGTGATGTGAGGGCAGTGCATAGTATGCAACAAAAGTTCGGTGACAGTGTTAGTGCAGTGGAGGGTGCGTCCGTTCGTGTCTGTCACGCTCCTAGCCCTAGACCTCTTCCATGCTCCCCAACCCCTGGGAGAAGGCATTCGACAGGCTAAGGGAGGCGAGGCGTTGAACAACGAGCGGGCGTCCTCGGCGATCCTGTTGGCGCATCCCAGGACGCTCCCCTACGCCGCAGGAAAGGCGAGATGAGGACGTGTTCGTCTTCCTCAGATGACGCAAGACCCAGGCGTGGTTGGCGTCAATCACAAGAGTCTAGACCTATCAAGAGGCGAGGTCCCCCTTCCCGCTCAACAACCCTCTTGCAGCAAATGGAGCTCTCCAGAGAGATTCCTGTCGGAAGAAGGCAGGCGTTTCTGCGCCTAAACAGAGGCGTAAGGGCATAGCTCGTCGGAGGAAGAAGGCGTATACATGACTTCAGTTCACGCTTCTCCCCGCCCCCAGAATGGGGCGTGTCATAAGCTGCGTCACCACCTCTTCATCAAAAGATCCCAGCTAGAGTCTCCGAGTTGTGGAAGCTAGTGCAGTGCCATCTCCAGTTGTTTCCCAGCAGCAAATGGCACCTCAAGTAAAGTTCTTGTCGGAAGTCCAGCAGTCCCTTGCGTCTCTTTTGACTCTTACAAGTCGCAAGGACTAGAGAAGAAACACACAAGAAGGAATCTAAGGACGTCAACAGACCCAAGAAGAGGGTAAGGCAGAATCAGAACAACAAGACGCTAACAGCCAGCAAGGCGCAAACTTCGCGGCAAGTTGCAGCGCTCATAGGCGCTTTCCGCAACAAGCCGCACGAGTGACGGGGAGGAACAAGGATCATGAAGCTCCCTCGCAGCAAGTTGACGCATGCGTGGCGCACGCATAAGCAGCACGATTCACCGTTTCCCCCTCTCGTTCGACATCGGAAATAGCGGATCCTTTGGAAGAGATCTCGGAAGAGAAACTCAAGAAACTCTTCATGCCGCTGATCTGAAAAGACTTCTTACTCTTTTGGCGGACTTATTTCCCTAACTTGATTTTCATCAGGCCGTACCTCGGAGTTCTCCCTCGCAATATTTGATGGGTAGACCCTAGAAGTCTTCCTCATTCAAGAAGACAGTGTTGGCCAAATCAGTGAAGAGAGCCTTTTCGACACTGAATGATTGGATTTTGAAGAAGAAGGAACAAGGAAAGACAACTTTTTCCTTTCCCCGACAAGATTGGCTTCTAGATCCAGCGTGTGGTGCGAGACTGGGGAAGCTCTCGGTTTGGGAGTTCCTGCCTCCTCCCAAGGGGACTTCTCCAGACTCGTTGACTCTTCACGGAGAACAGCCATGACTAAAGCCAAGGTTCTGTGGTCCACTTCGGAGTTGGATCATTTGCTGGCGTCTTCAGAACTATTGAAGTCTTCAGCTTGATGGACTGGACTCTTGCAGCTCTTGCAGAGGTTTCAGATCAGAAGAATGACACGCAAATGCACCTTATTGCCTGTCTCGATAAAGCTGTGAGGGACGGGTCGGTCGAACTTTCTGCCCTTTTCACAGCAGGTGTTATCAAGAAACGAGCTGTGTTGTGTTCGTTCGTGTCTTCTGGAGTGACTTTAGCTCAGAAATCTGAACTGTTGTATGCTCCCTTATCTAAACAGCTCTTCCCTTCAGAGCTGGTTAAGGACTTATCAGCAGCCCTTGCGCAACAATCAACGCAAGATCTGATCACAAGGACTGCTAGGAAAGTTCTTCCGGCAAACTTTTTAGCCAGGAAGGACAAGGAAGCTCCTCACGCGTCAGCCCTTTTCGTGGGAGAGCCCTTTCGAAAGGAAGTCAGAGAATGGCTGCTGGAGGACAACCGTAAGAACCCCAAGCAGCAACCCAAATCCAAGAAATGAGCACAACAACCTCCAGACACAAGTGGGAGCCAGGTTATCCCACTTTTGGCAAGAGTGGAGCCAAAGGGGAGCGGACGTATGGACAGTCGAAGTTTTGAAGGAAGGATACAAGATTCCCTTCCTAAGGAAGCCCCCTCTTTCACAAGAACCGTTAGAGTTGACAGCTACTTACTCGGGAGCAAAGCAGCAGCTCTTCAAGAACAGGTGACCCAGATGCTATCAAAAGCAGCAATAGAAGAGTAAAGGACCTCTCGTCAGAGGTTTTACAACAGACTTTTTCTGGTACCCAAGAGCTCGGGGGTTGGAGACCAGTTCTGGACGTAAGTCCACTGAACAAATACGTAAGCAAAGTCAAGTTTGCCATGGAGACATCTCGTCAGTCTAGCAGGCACCAGACAGGAAGACTGGATGGTTTCGATGAGACCTACAGGGCGCGTATTTTCACGTGCCAATTCACCCGAACTACAGAAAATATCTGAGGTTTGTGCATCTCGGGACAACCTATCAGTTCAGAGCACTTTGTTTTGGACTAAGCACGGCTCCTTATGTTTTCTCTCGAGTGGCATCGAGCGTAGCTCACTGGTTACATCTAAAAGGGATACGGATTTCGATGTACCTGGACGATTGGCTAATCAGAGCCAGATCGCAAGCAAAGTGTCTGGAGGATCTACAAGTTACAATGAATTTGACGCAACAATTAGGTCTGGTAGTAAATCTAGCCAAATCGCAGCTAACGCCTTCACAGGACATCATCTACCTGGGGATGAGGATTCAGTCAGTGGTTTTCGGGCTTTTCCAGCCCAAACGCATTCTAGATTGCTTAGAAAAGGTGAAGCTCTTTCTAGGGAGATGGACCTGTTGGCGAGGAGTGGATGAGTCTGCTGGGGACCCTCTCCTCGATCGAACAATTCGTCTCCCTGGGAAGACTACATCTACGTCCACTTCAGTTCCATCTGTCAAGCTATTGGAAAAGAGGCCAAGATCTGGAGACGTGGATTCGATCCCTCTGGGAATCAAAAAACATTTGAGTTGGTGGGAGCCCCAAAAAACTTCAATTAGGCCTCGAACTTCAACAAAGAACCCCGACCTAGTGTTGTATTCAGACGCATCGGACATGGGATGGGGTGCAACAGCTGGGGAAGGCGAGATCTCAGGTCTATGGGAAAACCATCAGAAGAAATGGCATATAAATGTCAAGGAACTGGTGGCCATTCATCTTGCACTAGTCCACTTTCAGGAGAAGGTCCAGAACAAGATTGTACAGGTCAAGCGCAGACAACACCACAGCGTTGGCCTACATCAGGAAACAGGGTGGCACTCGTTCGTTTTCCCTTTACAAGGCAGCCAAAGATCTCCTGCTGTGGGCAGAAAGCGAACAACAACTCTGATCACCCGCTTCATAGGGAGAGAAAGAGCGTCAGAGCGGATCTTCTCAGCAGAGGAAGACAGGTTCTCACGACAGAATGGACCTTACATCACGATGTGTGCAACAGGCTTTGGAATCTGTGGGGAGAACCGTCAATAGACCTCTTTGCGACACAGAGAACGAAAGAGGTTACCAGTCTACTGCTCTCCAGTCCCAGACCAGGAAGCAGTGGCGGTGGGACGCCTTCCTCATGAATTGGGAGGGACTAGACATATGCGCTTTTCCTCCATTCAAGATCCTAGACAGAGTCATGAAGAAGTTCAGAGAGTCGAACGACGCCCGCATGACCCTGATAGCTCCATTTTTGGCCCATGAGACCATGGATCACGGAGGTGATGGAGTGGCTAGTAGACACCCCAGATCGTTACCTTGTCGGAACGATCTACTCAGACAACCACATATAGAGAGATACCATCAAAATCTCCTGCGCTCTCAACCTAACTGCCTTTCGACTATCGAAAAACTGGCAAGAGCGAAGGGCTTTTCAAGGAAGCTGCAAGAGCCATCGCGAGAAGCGAGGAGAACGTCCACACTCAAGGTGTACCAATCAAAGTGGGACGTATTCAGGGGAATGGTGCAGGAAAAACAACATTTCCTCTTCCAGTACCTCTCTAACTCAACTGGCAGATTTTCTTCTGCATTTGAAAACCCAAGGAAACCTAGCAGTATCTACCATCAAGGGATACCGCAGCATGCTTGCTTCCGTCTTCCGTCACAGAAATATTGACGTGTCGGGAGACAAGGACCTCACGGATCTCATAAGGTCCTTTGAGACAGTTAAGAGGAAGGACAACCTGACCCCCTCTTGGAATTTGGGCGTAGTCCTAAAATTTTAACCTCGAATAGGTTTGAACCTCTCGACAAGGCTTCATGGAAGGATCTCACTAAGAAGACCCTTTTCCTGGTCGCTTTGGCTACAGCCAAGAGGGTAGGAGAACTACAAAGCCTTTAGCAAGAAAGTAGGCTTCAATGGGGAAAATGCAGTCTGCTCACTTCAACTTGGTTTTCTCGCTAAAAACAGAACCCTTCTCAACCATGGCCCAGATCTTTTTCCATACCAGGGCTGTCTCATTTAGTAGGACAGGAAAAAGAGAGAGGCCTTTGTCCAGTTAGGGCCCTACAATTTTATCTACAAAGGACCAGAAACATGAGAGGTCAGACAGATCACCTCTGGTGCTCAGTGAAGAAACCTTCGTTACCCTTATCAAAGAATGCACTGGCGTTCTTTATCAAGGACTTAATAAGGAAGCTCACCAAGAATGTGACGAGAAAAGCTTTCCAATCCTCAAAGTCAAAGCGCACGAGGTAAGAGCTGTGGCAACCGATGGCTTATAGACACAACAGGTCTATGAAATCGATTTTAGGCGACTTTTGGCGAAGCAAATCTATCTTCGCAGATTGTTACCTGAAAGAAGTACAGACCCAATATGAAGATTGCTGTTCCCAGGGTCCGTCACGCGTTGCCTCTGGCGCCGTAGTTGGAGAGGGTACTACTGCCTCTACCCTATAACCTTTTTTTTTTTTTTTTTTTTTTTTTGTATTATACCCTTGCCTTTTCTTGATTTGAACTCACAGGTTGTCTGTGAAGGTTGTTGCAACCTTCCACAGTCTGGGGTTGCAAGTCTAAGTTAGGTTTTATGGGGTGTGTTATTTAGTGATTTGAGTGGGTCAGGTGGTCAGCTCTTTGTCCATGGCTATGCCAGGATAGCAAGGGTGGTGGTCTAGTCATGTTAAGGTTGAGGACCGTGTGACGACCCCATAGAGACTTTCTACAGCCCCCTGGATGGGTCGCTGGGTCTCTCAAAGAATGCAGGCGAATGAGGCAGGATAATTATGAAGCCAGCTTCCTTATCAGGTAAGAACCAGAGTATGTTTACAGCTAATATTTAGTGTTTAGTAATTATACGAATTCCCAGCGGTGTTTTAGTTCTCTAACCCACCACCAATGGTGTCAATCAGCTATATATATGTAACTACCAGGAAGTTAGATATTTAAAAATGGTATTTTCATTATAAAATAAGTTTTAAATATACTTACCTGGTAGTTACATATATAAAAGGTCCCTCCCTCCTCCCCTCTGAGAACAGGGGCATGGAATTTCTGAGGACAATTGGGAATGGTTCTAATTACCTGGTAGAGGGCGCTCAGGTATGGCCACCTGACCATCTATCGGCGATTGCCGCGAATTTTGAATTTCTGCTGTGCGCGCGACGAATCGGCGGGATAAAGCTATATAGCCTATATGTAACTACCAGGTAAGTATATTTAAAAACTTATTTTATAATGAAAATACCATATTTCTTTGGATTGGTTTTTGTGGAATTTTCCACTTTTGCTAAAATTTATTGGACCTGATAAATAGGAAAAAATATCATAGCTGGGATTGGAATTATATCTGAAGCTAAATAAAGTAGTTGGAACTGTGGAAGGACCATCAACTGCCCGATGATGTTTGGACCTGAGAGATATCAGATTGAAATCTCAAAGGGGGAGCTACTCTTTAGGGCTGGACCACGGATTCCAGGGCGGTCTGGTTCTAGGGATAGGACTCTCGGCATTCTATCCAGTTTGCTCATAACATGTTTAGGGTGGGGATGATTGTATTCCTGTAATACTCTCACGCCTAGCAAGCATGTTAGGCTTACGCTTGGGTCACTTTAATCATGTTGTGCCATCCCCTGTAGGGTAGGTTAGGGACATGGACATTTGGGAGTCAGTTTTCACTTGTGCCATTGGTGGAAGAATAAAACTCCATGAAAAGTTGATGATATCTTTTTAAGGTTTTCAGGTAATTTTTTTTTTTCCTCAAATCTCTATAAGTGAAAATAAAGATTCGAGTACCCATGGGCCCTTTGATGGTAGCAACTCAGCACAGTTGACAACCACTGGAACCTTCTCTGACAATCTTTCTTTAGAAAAATCAAAAGAGAATCCTAATGTAATCACACTGGAACCTTATGCCTCAGTACAAAACAAATCTAAAAGAAGTATATATCATGTTGACCCAACCCTGACTCATTTCAACTCCCTCTTTAGGAGTGGAAGTTGATCAAGGTTTCTAACCATGGAAACAGAACATCAAATTTCAGCCCTAAATTTGAAAAACCTCTTATTAAAAAGACACTCAACGACAGAAATGTCATTCAGAAAATAAAAATAAAGATGTGGCTTATAGAAGCCACAACAAAAACCAGTCTGAAGACTATCTATCCATAAAAAGTATCGACAGTGTGAATGTAAAAGTAAAGAAGCATGACAATATGAACAGCCTTCAGGGTACTATTGTACTTCCTGAAAATGATGACGAACCGGTTGATAAGAATATGCTGTTGGACTCTCTTAAAATGAGATATACCAAAGTCCAAGATTGGGAGGTATATATAATACCAAGTAAACAAAATAATAAAGTATTAAGAATTGCAAAAATAAAGTTGAGGGTCAAGATCTACCTCAAAAAATAAAAATTTTGGGCTAAAATAGAGAACTGAGACCTTATGTTCAAAAGCCACTACAATGTTAAAATTGTAGTAAATATGGATGCACGAAGAGAAACTTTCAAAATGAACCTATATGTGCTTATTGTGGATCTGACAAACATCCCACACAATGGAAATGTGGTGAGCCAAAATATGTAAACTGTGGACAAGATCATCATGCAAGGTCCAAAGAATGTATGTACAGTACTATATATACAGTACAGAATTGAAAATGTTACAAGAAAGAACAGGGATGCCTATAAAAGAGGCTAAGTTGGAATGAAAAGTGAGAGGAATTCAAGATCCATCTAAGAAACATACATACTCTTCTATAACAGGAACCAGTAATGAAACAAAAATGCATGCAAGTAGAAGTAACAGAGCACAGAAAAGTAAATTGCAAGAAGAAATTAATGCTCAAGGGAAAAACTAAAATGGTAAAGAATAAAGAAACAGGTACAAATGATATGGATAACATTTTATCAAATTCATTTAAAATATTAGTGAAAATAAAAACACAGGAGGATGCTACTGCACAAGTAACAGAGGGGGTCATGATAGACTGGAAATTAAAGAGAAAAAAAAGGTGTTAGGAAAGAACACCACCCAAAACAAAGAAACCAACAATTATTAGAGAAAATTTGGTCAAACCCAAGACAAAAGATATGGAGAAAGGACAAAAACAAATTAAGAATATACCTTTATCTCCTAGAATAATAGTAAAACCTGTGGATACAGATATGCAAAACACTGAAGAAGTGGAAGACAGCTGTACTATAGATAACAATGGCTATGTCAAGGAAGAAGAGATTACTCACCAACAGTTGGTATAACAAGAACTAATAAAGAAAGAATACTTATAACACATGTGAATGTAATGATTGTTTCATTGCATTTTGCAATAATAATAAAAATATAACAAAAGACAGTTTAACAAACATTATAAGGAATTTTATGAAATATAGAAAAAAAAGAAACCACTGATTTAAGCACCCATGAAAAAGGTTACATGTGCATTGAGCACTTAGTTTATTATAAAGATAAAAAAAATGCTGTGAGTAATTTATTAGAAAAACTCCAAGTTCATAATACAAAAAAAGATAGTAAAACTCAACTGCTATATAACAAAATATTTTCAACAGCTATATTATACAATGGAACATAAATGGTCTATAGACCAGAATACACCTAGGAGAAGTACAACGGTCATTAAAAGAATATGAACCAGTGATATTATGTTTACAACATGTCAACAAAATTGTGTCAACAATAAGTAAATTTACCTTAGCATGAACATTACGACAGGAAGTAGGAAATTTAGAGATGGCCATACGTGTACATAACATAGTAGTTTATGACAGTATACCTGTAAACAACGCTGACTTGAAAATATCAGGTTTTAAAATTTGAATAAAAAACGATAATATAGTAATTTATAATTTATACAACCTGTTCATGATTATGTAACACACACAAAAATAAGTATGTATAAAATATTAGCTAAATACATGGAATGAAGAAACTGAAAATAATAAATTAAAACAAGTAAAACATGGTGTTAAAAAATGGAGTTCATCACACCAAAGAGAGAGAGAGAAATGCAAGTAATTCTAATACGTCTCTGAAATAGGCCATACTCGTGTGACACATGGACACTTAATGAAGAGCCCACGTAACCCTACTCCCGAATGCTCGAGTGTAAAGTGATAATGGCAATCAAGTGTGTGTTATGTGAATGTCCAAAATATAACCAACATTGTTTATTAAGTTTTGGAAATAGATTGATCAGTGAAATTTTATCAGAATCTACAACATTTGCAATTGTCAGTTTTAATATTCATGAGGAGGCGTAAATTAATTGATAAAATATAAAAAGTAATTTATGAACATAAAAAACTTATGATGCGTTTAATAAATAAAAAATGTTTAAATCAACTTATTCTGATTTTTATCATCACTTTTTTTTTTTCTTTTGTGCAGATGGAAATGCGAGTAAATGTATTTAATGTGTGTTGGAGTTCCACTATGGAAGCATATGCATTTTGCATATTATTTTTAAAATTTCATTTTCTTTCATCATTTAGTCCCAGTGCTTGGCCTGTGGCCTAGACCTGGTACTCCATTTCATTTTAATCCATTGGGCCAGCCCTGTGAGAGCTGTTAATCAGCTCAGTGGTCTGGTTAATTTCAATATATATAATAATAATAATGTACTGGAGGTGATTCCTTTGGCACTAACTGAAACAGCCTGTGGGATAACTATTGATCTCCCAATTTATAGGCTGCATCAGTATGGTTCACTTCCACCGCTGTAGAAATTGAAGAATGTTGCTGTGACATTCCTCCAGGCCAATTTGTAGTTTGACCTATGGTTATCGCACTAATGGTCTGTGCCATGTCAGGCTTCTCATCTAGTAATGAGATGGCATTTAGGGAGTTTATGGATATCAAGGGGTTGGGTTTTGTCGTCCTAGACACTCCTAAGCTCCATCTGCTGGCTAACTTGGTTCTCCAAAGGAGAGTGAGGTTTGTCTCACTTTTTCTTGAAATAAGATTCACTTAAGAGTTGCCTCTCGCTCCAGAACTGTTTGGTGTTGGGCTAAATAGACCATAGAAAGCATCAGCTAAATAGACCATAGAAAGTATATATTTCCTGTACATGTTGTATTGCTACCTATTTTTTTTTTTTTTTTATTTCCACTAAGCTTCTCTAGGGTATTTTAAGATTGTGGTGAATCAGGGTCTCAGATTCCAGGATTCTCTCTGCCTGCACTTCCTTTAAACCTTGGTGCTTAAAGGTAACTTATTCCAAACCTGTAGGGTTGAGAAAAGTCGTTGTTTCTGGTATCTTGAAGAAGCTTGCTCTTCAGTAATTCAGACATGAAGCCCAGCCTCTAGTAGGATAGTGAGTTTGCTTGGTCCTTTAGTCCATTCTGAAAGTGCAGGTAGAGAGGAGTGAGGGAGGGAGTAACTGGGAGTGGAGCTGTGAATCTTTGCAATCCTTCAGGACAGCTATAGGTTTTTGCTTAATGATGTGATCCTTCACTTTTTTATACAAGTTTAGTTCCTCCAGGTTTGCAAATACAGTACTGTATCTCTGGTTTGTATACCTATGAAAAAACCACATTGTTCCATAAAAATTTGGGGGGTGTTTATTTGTATTAAAATTTTTTTCTTTGAGGTTTTTCTTTGGTGTCTTGCAGGTTTATTTCACAGTCTGAAGAGTCACCAGTGTCGTTCAGGGAGTCTAGTAAATATTGCACGTTCCCAGGCTTTTCCAGCATTGATAGTGCCAACACGAAATTATGCTGAAAAAAAGGTTTATCAGAGAGACAAGCCCCACTGCAATATTGGAACAATTGGCCATGTCGACCATGGGAAGACAACTTTAACAGCAGCCATTACAAAAGGTTAGTTTAAATCTGGTTTATTTCAATAAAACTTACCAAACATTCCCTTTGCTATAACTTGACTAATGCAACAAACAATTTTACGGTTATACTTTGTTGGGTCAGTAGGCTGTCTCTTTTCTGCTTTGTCATTTGCAGGTAGCTTGAGTGAGTTTCAGGTTTTCCAGTCATTCTTTACTTTTTTGCCTTGCACAACTATACTGTTCAAGGAATTTCACACCAAGGACATCTCGTCTACTCTTGAATTGTGGTTGTTAATGACAATGACAGAGTCACCATATTGTCATAGGGCTGGATACTTGTTGAGTTTTAAGGTTTACAGTCAGACTATAATTTTAACACATATAGTGTGTGTGTGTGTGTGTGTGTATATATATATATATATATATATATATATATATATATATATATATATATATATATATATATATATATATATATATATATATATGTATGTATATAGATATATATATATATATATATATATATATATATATATATATATATATATATATATATATATATATATATATATATATATCAAGTAGGGTGAGTCTCAACTCAGGATACAGTCTCAAAGGCGAAGGGAAAGGGCACCATTATTACAATACATTTATTATGCCAACGTTTCACGACAATTGCTATAGTCGCATTTTCAAGGCTGCAATGATTAAAAAAACTTCTTACAAAAAATCACATTAAAACATCGATGTATAAATTATAAAACAAAATAAAAACGGAGGAAATAGGCACAGGACATACCTAAACCGTAGCAGTAACAAGACTAAAACAAAAGAACACAGGAAGAGCAAGAAAGGATGAGAGAAGAAAACATAAACAAAAGGTTAAGCAATGAACAATTGAACAGACGTTGTTTGCGTATTTAGTGTTGGGACCGTCTTCTTTATAATAATAGATTCTAATATATGGAGGTCATTTTCATTTTGGGCTTGTCCTATTATAGAAAAATCTTTATAATTAATATCAGTTATGTTTTCTTCTCTCGTCCTTTCTTGCTCTTCCTGTGTTCTTTTGTTTTAGTCTTGTTACTGCTACGGTTTAGGTATGTCCTGTGCCTATTTCCTCCGTTTTTATTTTGTTTTATAATTTATACATCGATGTTTTAATGTGATTTTTGTAAGAAGTTTTTTTTAATCATTGCAGCCTTGAAAATGCGACTATAGCAATTGCATAATCGTATTGTAAAAGACTATATATATATATATATAGATATATATATATCGGCATAATAAATATATTGTAATAATGGTGCCCTTTATATATTCTGTTATGCTATAGATATATATATATATATATATATATATATATATATATACACACCGAGACTATATATATATACACACACACACACACACACATATCTCAATGGGGAGGCGGACGTAAAGACTTGTTTTAAAAAGGGTCAATTTATTCCCTATGTTTCGTAATGGCTTCATTACATTTTCAAGGGCTGTACAAAATAAATAACATAAATTACAAAAAGGCTATAAATTTAGATGTAAAAAAAACTTAGGATTGCACAGTGGATTACAATTAAAAAAAAATTAAAAGTAGAAGGGACAATTAAAAAGGACAACATAAAAAACAAAACACAATCTCTCAAAAAATATATATATACAATATGAAAAAAATAATAAAAAGCAAGCAGATCTGGACCAACCTATTCAGTGGCAATGTTAAAACTAAAGTGAAAACAAAAGACTAAGAGAGGTACAGTGTGCCAGCAGAGGTTTGGCTGTTTAACAAGGGGACGAGTCGTTTAATCATTAATGATTCCAAAATGGCCAATTCATGGCTGCTAGAAGCTCGCCCTAAAACAGAAAAATCCTTATTTTCAATTGAAGTTTTACACATTCTAGAGTGATTTCTGATATTCGAAAACTGGGTTTGTAATTTAACTGCCTGTCCTATAGCTTACTCCACGATGAAGAAGAAAAAAGTGTACCTAGTTTTACCAGACCACTGAGCTGAGAGTCTATGCGTACCTTCAGAAGCCTCCTGGTGGATCCAATATAAGTTCCTAAATTACATTTAGGACACGTATAGTTATACACACACCCGGAGGACATATAAGGTCATAAACGATCTTTGTACTTAAATAAAGACCCGATGGTGAGATGATTGACAGGTATTGGGTGGACCTTAATGGCTCCAAACTTACTTTGGATCTGTTGCGAAAAGTTTTTTCTAAAAGTATCAAATAAAAACGGAAATTTGGCATAAAAATTCAATTTAGGAACACTGTAAATTGTAGGTTTGAGGGAGAAGTATTTGTCTAGAAAGCGCATGGAGTATCTTAAAGACCAGTTCAGACGGGAAGCAGTTTTCCTTAAAATATTTAGATAAAAAGACGATCTCATCCTGGAATAGGCACCAATCAGAGGTTAGCGTTAGAGCCCTGTGGAGGAGAGTAAAAACAGAATTAATTTTAAAAGTTAAATGAACAAAAACTATAAAAATTTGACCCCAAGCCCGTAAATGTTCTGTTTCTAAAAATCGTGGTGTTAAAAATATTATTTTGTCTAAGAACTAGGACGTCTAAAAAAGAAAGCTGATTTTCGTTTTCTTTTTCTAGGGTAAATTTAACAAAACATATTAAGTAAGAATCTTACCTTCAACAGAAAATAATAAAACACATTTTCACAACGCTTGCACAATCTAAATACCTTAGATCATTCTTACAAAATGTAAACACTTTGTGGGTGAATTTGACAAAACTTATGCTTTTGTGGAAGGAGGATAACCAGCTTTATATATATATACCCTTTAGACACAATAATATATATATATATATATATATATATATATATATATATATATATATATATATATATATATATATATATATATATATATATATATATATATATATATATATATATATATATATATATATATATACCCTTTAGACAATACTGTACCAGAGAGAGAGAGAGACACACACACACAACTGCTGTCTTTGAATTCCCCAAGGCAACTCCTAACTCTCTCTGATTTCCCTTGTATATATATGGTGAGTCCTAAAGGGTTACTAACTAGTCCCTTCAGTCTTTGAATAACGCATTTCTCCTTCCACCTCTCAGTATACATGATACATAAAGTATACATACAGGTATACATGTATGGTATACATACAGGACTGGAGCTTCAAGCACCTTATCTCAAGACTGACATTTCGTGTCCTGGGTTAAGCATCTGGGTAAATAGAAAAAGTATTTTGCGACCAAACTCGCTCAGCTGTCAGTGTGTCAACTTCATCTCTCTCACTTCCTCATTCTTTTCTACTCAGATTATGAAAACATAATAAGGCATAGGTAAAGATAATAACTGCAGAATAGGCACACAGAACAAATGTGTAACAAGCATTTGGCCGATAACTGTCATCTCATCAGGATAAGCAAAGTGGCCTCTTCGAATACGACTTCCCCCAAACACTTGTGTCAATACAGGCTGTGGCGATCTAATAATGATTCAAAATCTCTCTCTTTCTCTACAGCATTTAAATTTCCACGAACATAGTGTGTTACAAACATGAATGATTATACTTTACAAAGCCAACTCAAAACATATGAAATAGCTGAAAATTATATCAAAATACAGAACACAAGAGTCATCTGTAAGAAATAAAGACATCCCAAAATCATAGACATCAAATCAAAATATACACATAAATCTCATAATAATATATATGTATACATACATACATATTTCGACTCTGTCGTCCTTTACTTAGCAGACTGAAGAAATATAAAAGTAAGTTTACAAAGGAAACTCATATAAATGACAGATGGGGATTACAAAGGAAAAATTTGTACCAGGAATCCAACACAGTTGAAGAATCAGTAGAACTGCCAAAACAGGGTTAAATATTTAAGAGGTTTTACAAAGGATTAGGATCAATTGTTCAGAAGCAGGGACAGGACAATTAAAAGATTATACAAGGTGGTGACTGACCACCAAAAAATAGTAGTACAACAAAATAATAATCTTTTTTGTAAACAATAACAATTTTTGAACATTTTTACAAATAAAGAATTATATTAAACATGTGAATTTGTAATTAAGTCAGTGATTTTATCTTTTAGGCCATTCTTGAACATTCTTCTAATATAGGGGTCCAAATAATACATGCCAGGGCTAAGGTTAAATTTACAGTTGGAAGTAAGCTGGATTACAGCGGACTCCAAAAGATTTCTTGAAGAGAAATCTTATGATCTGGCAATCACTGAACTTTCAATCCAATTTATCCTGTGAGAGTTTTCATTTAAATGAATGAATATAGCATTTGATGTTTGTCCAGTTTTGAATGAATACTTATGTTGCTTAATACGTAGATCTAAATTTTTGCTAGATTAGCCAATATAAAAAGAGGGACAGTCCAAACATGGAATTTTATATATTATGATGTTGTTTTCTTTAGGGTTTTATTAACATTCCTTTTATTGTGTTATAGGAAAAAACGAGGTTGACATTAAAAGATTTTAACTGATTTTGTTTTCAAAACCACTAAAATAAGGCAAGCTAAGAATATTCTTAGGGTTTCTTTCTCCATGTTATTTTCACTATAAAACTTTTTGTTGGCTTTATTATAACAAATATCAAGTATATGTGAAGGATAACAGAAATCTGTCCCTATTTTTCTTATGTATTCAATTTCTTGATCCAAATACTGGTGACTGACAATGCACAAAGCTCGTAAAAACACACAAGAAAAAATTGATATTTTGATGTAAAGGTGATGGCCTGAATAAAAATGGACATACGTTATATTGTTGGTTGGTTTCCTATAAATACTGAATTTGCATTGAAATGGTTCTCTATTAAAACATCTAAGAAAGGGAGACAATTGTCTTTTTTCTAATTTTAAAGTAAACTTAATGGATGGTACCTGGTTATTGGAATTAGAGAGTAAATCATTTACGTCAGTACCAGCAGGCAAAACAGCTAAAATATCGTCAACATATTGTAATGGACGCTTCTCCACTACACTATAAATACTTTCAATACCTAAATAATGTATTCACAAACAAGATACGAAGTCCACAAGGGGTGGAATCGTACCACTAATTAAACTGTGTGCAAGACCAATTCAGGGGGCAAAATAAACACTGCTAATAATTATTAAATTTAATACACAAGTTGCAGACAGAAGTAACACCTGAACCTCAATGATACAAAAATTAAATGAAAACCAAACACCCTTAACTATTAACCACACTTACACAATTAACGACAGACCTCAACACACTTATACCAAAAAAAGGAAGGGGGTCCAGAAAGGAGGAGAAAAATCAAAAGACAGAATACCCTACCATGATAAACACTAATTTCAATACACTAATAACTCCTCCGTGGTTAATTTATTCCTCCCAAATGTCAGAGGAGAATCTCCCGGTGGCGGGGTATCACAGGATCCACTCGGCCAGAGGTAGATAGTAGACAAATAATGGGTGCACCTAATATGTCAGCTGTGGACTAGAGGCCGTGATCACACGTTAATAATCAATAGATAAATATTTTACCGTGGACAAGAGAGGTCCCACCAACAGTGATACTGGATCAGTGGTGCTGAATCATAAAGGCAGTTAAATCCTTGTAACTGCAGGGCAAAGTGGATCCAAAGGTACTCAGGTTGCCAACCAGCAAGAAGGTAATAATCAAAAAGTAGCAGGAAAGATAGGCAAGTTCAGCACTCCTGTTGAAGATCCAGAAACAGACTGCCTATATTCTCCAACAGGAGCTTCCACAAGCCCCTCTGCCCTACGGGGAGAGTGGGAGGGGGCCATACACACACCCACGGACCATGTAAAGAAAAACAATTAAATAATATGCTTAACAAGCGAACCACCGGTGAGGAGGAAAAACAAGCTAATTCTGAATACCTGAATACAACATTTAAACAGAAATTTAAAACAAAAAAATTAAGTAATTATCAAAATTAAACTATTAGCAGCATACTGACAATATCTATACCACTTTAAAGGGGTATATATGGTCTATCCTTCTTTGTATCTGATAGACACACCACAGCGGTTGGATGTTCACCATTGACATGCAGGGCACATACTTCCATGTCCCCTTCCATCCGGACTCCAGGAAGTAACTCAGGTTTGTCTTCCAGGACAGAGTTTTTCAGTTTTGAGCTGTGTGCTTCGGCCTTTCTACAGCTCAAATTTTTTCTCGAGTTCTTGCTCTTCTCATAAGTGGCTCCGCCTTATGGGCATAAACATCTCTTTGTATCTGGACAACTAGCTTCTTAGTTTCCCATCGAAGGAGAAGTGCACAGACAACCTACAGAAGACCCTTCTCCTCGCTCAAGATCTAGGATTACTTTTCAACCTTCAAAAGGTACCAGCTGACACCAACTCAGGAGATTCTTTATTTGGGGATGACGATCAACTCTCGGAGATTTCGGGTTTTTCTGTCCCCCAAGAGAGTCGAGTCCTGCCGTCAGATGGTACACAGATTTCTCTCTCTCTCCCGTCTTGTTCGGCCAACCAGTGGATGAGCCTTCTAGGGACTTTTGCTTCAGTTGAGCAGTTCGTCAGGTTAGGAAGACTCCATATGAGAGCTCTGCAATTCTTCGTGAAAGCCAGCTGGGACAGAACTCATCCGTACTCATTTGTGTTTCCTATAACTCTGGAGATCAAGACGGACCTGTGATGGTGGCTATCCAAAGGAAGACTTTCGGAGGGAAAGCCATTCCTTCCTCTGAGCCCTGACCTAGACATTTACTCAGATGCATCTGATCTAGGTTGGGGAGCCCTTCTGGGGAACATGGAAGTTTCCGGGAATGGTCCCTGGAACAGAAGAAGCTTCATATCAACTTCAGGGAATTGAAGGCCTACAATCCCTCTCGACTGTGACTTTCAACATGACGGTGGTCCACTCGTACAACACCAAAGCTCTATCTTACATCAAGAAGCAGGGCGGGACTCACTCCTTGGGCAGAGCAGAATCATACCAAGATTGTCATTCAGTTCATACAAGGGAAGTTGAACATGCTGGCAGACGAACTAAGCCGTGGTAAACTGGTCCTCCCCACAGAATGGACCCTGGATCCACAAGTATCGACCTGTGGAAGCTGTAGGGAAAACCGGGCCTAGACCTGTTCACAACATCAAGAAATCATCGACTTCTTCTGTTCTGTTCTCCAGCCCCAGGTCATACGCCATCGGCAGAAATGCTACCTCGTCATGGCCAGATATTTTACCCTAATATATAATAACTTTTATAAAAATGTGGAATTTAATTTGCCTAACATTTACTATGGTCTGCACAGTAGTTCTGCAAATTTTCAATACCAGATTCGGTGAACTTGCAAGTAAACCTCGGCCTGATGGCAATGGATGCTTAGGTCCAAACAGCCTAGAAAAAAAAAAGTCTAACCTTTTTCAGAATGCTTAACCCTTAAATGCCGAGTGTCTATTTACAAAAGTGTCTCCTGTATGCCAGCAGGGTTTGAGAGTTAGCGCCGAAGCGGAAAGAAAGTTTTTTAAAAAAATCACAGCACGCTTAGTTTTTAAGATTAAGAGTTCATTTTTGGCTCCTTTTTTTGTCATTGCCTGAAGTTTAGTATGCAACCATCAGAAATGAAAAAAATATCATGTATAAATATTGGAATATATGACAGCACAAAAAAAATTTCATATATTGTATACAAATCGCGCTGTGAGCAAAAGAGTTAAAGTTAATGAATTATTTTTTTTTCTTTGTATTGTACACTAAATTGCGATGATTTTGGTATATAACAAATTGTAAAACGATCAAAGCAACACAGAGAAAATATTATCACAAAATGATGAATGAGTTCGTAACGAGTGGGCGTAAAAATAATTTTCAAAAATTCACCATAAATTGAAATATTGTGCTAGAGACTTCCCGTTTGTTGCAAAATGAAGGTAAATGATTGAATATTACTAGAATGTAAGCGTTTTAGCTTACAATTGCAGTTTTCGACCATTTCAGTCGAGTTAAAATTGACCGAAGGTCGAATTTTTTCTATTTATCGTGATTTATGTTTTGTTGTATTCTACATGAAATTGCGCACATTTTTTCATGTATAAAACTTTATGTAACGGCTAATAGAAAACGGTGCAGAAATTACAACAAAGTGACTAAAGAATTTCTGAGATTTTCAGCAGAGTTAGCGCGCGCGGACGTAAGGAAAAGTTTTTTTCAAAAATTCACCATAAATGGAAATATTGTGCTAGAGACTTCTCGTTTGTGGCAAAATGAAGGTAAATGATTGAATATTACTAGAATGTAAGAATTTTAGCTTACAATTGCATTTTTCAACCATTTCGGTAGAGTCAAATTTGACCGAAGGTTGAAATTTTGGCACTTATCGTGATTTATATGAAAATATTTTAAAACTGATAAAAGCTACAATCATGAGTTATTTTTTGTTGTATTCTACATGAAATTGCACACATTTCATATATAAAACTTTATGTAACGACTAATAGAAAATGGTGCAAAAATTACGTCAAAGTGACTAAAGAAATTGAGATTTTCAGCAGAGTTAGCGCGCGCGGACGTAAGGAAAAAGTTTTTTTCAAAAATTCACCATAAATTGAAATATTGTGCTAGAGACTTCTCGTTTGTTGCAAAATGGAGGTAAATGATTGAATATTACTAGAATGTAAGAGTTTTAGCTTACAATTCCATTTTTCAATCATTTCAGTCAAGTCAAAGTTGACCGAAGGTTGAAATTTTGGCACTTATCGTGATTTGTAGGAAAATATTTCAAAATTGATAAAAGCTACAACCAGAAGTTATTTTTTGTTGTATTCTACATGAAATTGCACACATTCTTATATATAAAACTTTATGTAACAGCTAATAGAAAATGGTGCAAAAATTACGACAAAGTGACTAAAGAATTTCTGAGATTTTCAGCAGTTAGCGCATGCAGACTTAAGGAAAAAGTTTTTTCAAAAATTCACCATAAATTGAAATATTGTGCTAGAGACTTCTTGTTTGTTGCAAAATAAAGGTAAATGATTGAATATCACTAGAATGTAAGATTATTTGCTATATCTATATATATATATATATATATATATATATATATATATATATATATATATATATATATATTATATATATATATACACATTCATACATACACACACACATATACTGTATATATAATATATATATATTTTATTAATTTGGTATGAATACATAAATAAAAGGAATGCAGGTGAAAAAAGTTTTTTTTTTTGCATAAAACGAAATAATATACAAAACACCAATAAATACACACATAAAAACTTGTAATAAATATAAAACAAAATATAAAATCAATGCAGAATACTCACTCGTAATCCTGACTCTTCGTTCTATTCTTATTTTCTCCCTCCTCCATTGAAGAGTCTTGCATTTTTTTCCTCTAGACATGATGAGGTACAGGTGAAGGAGGGAGACGCGGTCCCTTACTGCAGATGGGCCGCCCTTCGGTGGTCCGCTGCGCCCTCCAGTGTCCCTCCGGTAGGCGCACTCCAATATATAACCGCAGTGTGGTATTTGCGGTCACGCTTCCCAATCCTGCAAAGTGCTACCTTGCAGAGTGTCTCTTCTTCTGCCATTCATATGGCACACCCGGCACCATTTCTGCTTACGCCCTTCTAGGGGCTCCAGTGTGTGATCCCCTGCCTGCAGTCGACACACAGGGTCCACTACCTGACGGGACACTGGAATGTCAGGGAGGGCGGCATCATCAAGGGCGGCGTCAGCAGGAGCAGGACGACCAAGGTTGGCCCTCCTAGTGACATCTGCCTTATCCTCTCGGGGCAGATCTGGAGCTCGGGGCAGGGGGTTGGTGTTGGAAGGCCACTCCTCAGGATTGAAGTTTATGAAGGCATTCCTGGCCACCTCGAGAAACTGGATGTGGGACAACCTCCGGGTGTCGGAATTGTACCCGCAGTAGAGGAAGTAGGCATTCTGGAGGGCCAATTGAAGGAGGTATTTGAGGAGCTTCTGTGTCCACCTCCTGGTTCTCCTGGCGAAGGGATAATACTGGATGAGTTGCTCAAAGAGATCAACTCCTCCCATGTGCCTATTGTAGTGCCCGATGACAGTAGGCCGTTGGACACGAAACTCCTCATACGTAACTCGGCCCTGCCGACGTGTCTTCTTCTGCTGAACGACCTCTTCTTGGATGGGCTCATGACTGGTCGTAATCATGGGCACGAGTCGGACCCCCTTCCAACAGATGATGAAGACATCTTCCTTCCGCCGCCACTCTGTCTCTCCTCTTGCCAGATGTTGCAGGTGGCTAGTGAACCTCTTGAGGACATTTGGGGCCCCACGCACCAACCGAAGGGTACCACTGACGTGCACACCTGCTTCATACAGTTCCTGGGCCAGGAATACCGAGTTATAATAAATATCCATAAACAGGTGGTATCCCTGGTTACAGAAACGATCCACAAGACCGAAGACCGTGTCACGCAGCGTGGAGAAGACCCCGGAATACACAGAGAAGCCAATGACGTATCCAGTGTTGGATTCCGTAATAAAAAATAACTTCACACCATATTTCTTTGGCTTCTTGGGGTTGTACACTTTTATGCTTAGACGTCCTTTGTATGGCATCATCCCCTCATCGAAAGAAAGGTTCTTGGAAGGAACCACGAGAAACTGGCACCGTTCACGAATGTAGTCCAACACTGGGCGGACTAAGGTGAGGCGATCTGGGTTATTCCGGGGTATGGCCCTTCGGTTGAAGGCGTTGAAATACCTGTCCAACGCCAGGAAACTATCACGGGGCATAATGCCGGGCACATTGGGCATACTTAAAAAAAATTCCGCCTCCAATATTTCCTGACGTCGGCAGCAGGCATCATTCCCAAAAAAAAATGTGGAGCCCCAAAAAATGTGCCATGTCCGTGAGGTTGCAGCCCCACCATCGATACGACAACGTCGTCTGCAGTTCCTCACGGCAGTACCGAGCGTAATCCGCCATCTCTGCAACGAGGTATTCCAGCAATTCCCATGTAAGGAAGAGCTGAATGAACCCCAGTGCAGTGAGAGGCACAGGGACGGTCAGTCCAGGTACTGCCATGAATGGGTGCATGTTAGGTGGGGTGGGGTCCTCCAACCACCCCTCATCACTTTCGGACAAACAGCTTTCACCTAGGCTGCCCCCCCCCAAACTTTCACCATCACTTTCTGACTCGTCCCCACCAGCCACAATCTGTGCCGCCTCCTCCTCAGACTCTCCCTCATAAGCACTGAAACCACTGAACTCGAGTTCACTTTCATGCTCTGGCTCTCGTACGGACATTGGGGGAAAATATTCGTCATCACTGACATCGGGCATGATGTCCTCGTCACTAGATGACCAACTGCCATCAAAATGAGGACTTTCCACCTGCTCTCGATCGAGCTCCAACAAGTATTCGTCAATGTCCTTTTGTTGGAGGCCTCCCAAATGTTTACGAGTGTCTCTCAGGACACCCCGATGTTTCCTAGGGGTCGTAAAAGGCACAGGGTACGGCCCTTGGGGCCCACGGACGTGTGGCCGTACAACACGGCGTTCAAAAGATGGATCACCTTGGGTGCTGGGTCCCTCTCCAGCATCCAAGTTTAAAACACGTCTCACACGCCCACTACTGACAGGCAATATGCGCCTTTCAGAGTCCTGACGACATTGGGACATCTCTCCGTACATCCTATTGCGTCACAAACACGCTAACACTTGCACAAGTTTGGCAAAACAGGAATGTGTCAAGAAATCGTTCTCTGACAATGCATCACTGATGCTTGTTGTGCGAGAAGAAAGAAATTCACGCATGCGCAGCTGGGTCACGCTTGTAAACAAAACAACAGCGTGATCTGTGAACTCCCAGCATCCCTCAAGGCGTAATTTAAAATTTTCGCAAACGAGGCCTATAAGTATTTTTCCGTGAATATTTAAAAAAACTTTTTGTAGTCGATGTATTTTACGTCCACTTGGCACCCGACAGACAACTTTTGTCGATGTAAAATACGTCCAGTGGGTGTTAAAGGGCTAACTAGGGACTGCCTGTATAGTGCTGTGTTATCAAAAGCAGAACAAAGCTCATGAATAGTCACTGTCATTCGTTAGGTTTACTACGAGATTCAGAGCCTTTGTCTCGTTGTTTTTCCGGAATAACTTTTTTTCTGTTCATTTAACAAAGATATTACTTGGCCATAGTATACTTTACATCCCTACCTAATTTTCGGCAGCATTCTTTATTACTTATATTAGAAAAAAGTATATTCATAAGAGTAAAATAAAGCAGCCAAAGCCAGTGGCAGAACACTCTAATATATGGGTTCAAAGTTATATGTGACTTAAACATATGACGTCCCGACTCCTCCCACGGGGTAATGACGACAAACAGAAACATATGACATCCCGACTCCTCCCACAAGGTGATGACGACAAACAGCTGTCTGAAATTCTGAATGAATATTCGTACCTTGTCAAGGCTTCAAGAATGGCGGCTATAATAAGTCATTGTCCCCATGGTTGCAGGACAGCTTTTGTGATTCGACTTGCACAGTTGTTTAGAAGTGAGGAGGCCCGTGGCAAACCCTATGTAAGCTTGAACAGGTAAATGAGTAATAGGGCCCTTTTTTGGGTAAGAAGTACACCCGGACATCCAAGGCTACCAAGTTTTCGTCATTTGTTGACTTCCATAAGGTGCAGAAAGATAATTATATATGCTCTATAAAGCAATAGTTGTTGATTTCTTAGTGAAATATAACTTGTGGAACAACATAAAACTTGCTTTGCCAAAAAAAAAAAAAAAAGGGCATGTCATTTCATGTGATCGCTATAATGAAAGTTGTTTTCATATTCCACAGAATATTACTGGCATGGTAGTTCGATTGTTGGTAGGCTTTTTTCTTCAAGGACTCTAGCACTCGACCTCATGGCATAAATCCTGTATACTACTACTACTACTACTACAAAGTGTAAACAAGGAGTATTGGTTGTATTTCATTGTTGCCAGAGGTTGAGATTTTTTCACGAATAGCCAATTATCCATGGAGAAGGAGGCAAGTTAATGACGTCATAAGGTACATCATTATATCTTCGAAAGATATTCCTCTGAGTTTCCTGGAGATGTCTACAAGAAGTCAGTGTTACTCTTATAATTACAAGAATTAGGCCACTTTCGTAATACAGAATACAGTAAAAATTAAGGTAGGGATGTAAGATACCTTGTGACAAAGTGTCATCTTTGTCAGGTACGTTGATAAAATTTTATTCCGGAAAATTACCGGGACACCGGCTGTGAATCTCATAGTAGTTCCTTAGCAAAAATCTGGCCTGCACCGTAAGCATCTCTCTGGAAATGCTTACACCTTTGCTACGTCAGAGCGTAAACGTCTCTACAAACGCACTGTCAGATTCTGATCTCGCACTCTTTATTGGTTTTCAGCAATTCAGGCTTTTATGGTTTTCATTTTCAGCAGAAATCTGAAATCTGCTGCTTTTATTTCTTTAAACCTACACGTGTTAGAGAGAGAGAGAGAGAGAGAGACTAATGGCCCAGTTAGGTTGTTACACCTACAGATATCCATTTGCATAGTCAAATAATACAGTTGTATTAAGAATAATAATTATTTTAGTAAAATTGTTGTTTTACATACTGTATGCAATTATACTTCATTGTTTTATATACTGTATGCAATTGTACCTCATGCATTGTTGTCTTATTATTATCATATCATGATTTATGAACATTGCAAACACTCGCCATTTGCATTCTGCTAGTGTTTACATTCGTAAAATCATCATCTGATTGCATTTTACTGACATCATCACAGCCATTAGTTGCTAATTGAAATGCATTTCGCAGAATCATTTTGTATGTAAATTATCAAAGTACAGTTTAAACATGCAACTTACTTCATTTTTAAATGGAGTAAAGGTGTGATTTCCCCAGTATTGGATGTTGCTTTTGCATCTTTCAAAATGTTTTGTGGCCAGCACATTATTCGTTTCCTCTGCCACAGCTACAACCGTCAATTGAGTGGCATACTTATGGAAGTCACCATTGAAAATTAGCAAATTTTTAACAAGTTGACAACTGTAATGTGTAAAACATAATAAACGTGTTAGTTACGGTAACTGACGTCTACTAACGGCTGTTTCGCAATTGGATTGTTAATGTCAGTACTTTCTGTTGTTTAAACCAGTGTCTTGCACACAGTAGTAAGTGGTGGTTAATTATAAGAAATAGTGATAAATTCTTGTAATGGGTACATAGCCAAAAAAGTTTTGAGTTGACAGGCTACTTTAACATTGATAAAGAATTACTTTTTATGACGGTAGCTTTGTAAATAGCTAGCATCTCATTCATGTCGTCTGAGTCACCGACATGTGACAGTCAATACATCAAGTAACTTAGAATGATTTGTGTTTTTCCGCCCAAGTTCTTGGGCTCCTCACATCATAGAGAAACACTTGCAGATTTAACTAGATTTGTTCCACTTACCTTAATCCTCACAATATTTACTGCCACTGTTGCCGGCTGACTTTCAACACTTTGAAATAAGAACATAAATTTGTTGAAACTAAAATCATTACCATTACTACTTATGATGATGCAATAAAGAGTTATTCATAAATGAAAATTATTAAATATTGTCGTCATGATATGGAGTTACATAACCATCAGTCCCCACTCTATCTTCCAGATCTCTGTGAATGAATCCCACAGAAATTCCAGTTACTACGGACAGCTATGGTGTTTTTGAGCATCTAAACATTTTTGTTTTGCAAATTTAACTTATTTGATATAACTTGCATTTGTATTTTCATATTGTAGGGTAAATTTAGTGAGATAATGAGGTTTTGGTAAAAAAAAATATAAATTTGATGAACAAAAGGTGATGAAAATTGTTGCTTGACTTTTGTTGCTGATAGTAGAGAATGTTAGCCTTAAAATATGATGCAGTGTAGTTGGAACCCCTATCGTTGTGATCATTATGTTAATTTTCAAAGGGAGGGGTTGGGTGTGTGGTTTAGTGCAGAATTAAATCATCCTCTTGAACTCTTCCTTTGAAATTTTAAAAGAAGCTGATGACTTAGAAACTTGGGGGGCCAGGATCTTTTAAACATTTTCATATTAGACTACTATGGGATTCAGGGCCTCTGTAACACGTTTTTTTCGCCATAACTTTTTATCTGCATTTCATAAATATAACGTTTATTCAGAATACACATTATATCTACACATAAATTTTGACTGTATTCTGCATGACGTACTTTGAATAAATTTGGTACTTATAATGTAAAAGTGACTTTTTTTGAGGACGGGCCAACTTACTCAGAGAAAAGGTTTCTAACGCACTCGTTACGTAACTTATGACAGCATTTCTTCCCTCTTTCTCGATGGATGATTGGCTATACGTAACGAAGGCTAGACCTCTGGCAACAATGACATAAAAATTTAAATGACAAGCAAAGCAGTACACCTTTATGAACTCTGAAACCTCTCCACTGATAATTGTCATAATGAACAAACCAACAAAATATGTTAATAAATACAAAAACACTTCGATTATTAGTCTAACTCCCAAAATAAGTTTCCTAAGAAATTACAGTCTACTTTATAGGTCACAATCAGATTGACAAGATGTAGGGAATAGTTGGTAATTTTCAAAAACATAGTAGACAAACTTGATTTGATAAATGCTATTCCAATGTCAAGCAATTTTTATTTATTGGCAATCTACCTATTTACTAAAAAAAAAAAAAAAGCCGGTACTGTATTTTGGCTTAAAACCTTCACCAATAATTATCGTCAGAGTGATGACTTCATGAGGCTCTACCCACTTTGGCCTCATTATAATTCAGGATAACAATGAAGGCTATCATGGTCATTGTTGGATTAGAAAATTTAACTTCTGGCTATAAAAACTCATTTCTCAAGTAGTTGTAAGAAGTGCTAAATGATCCTCAAGGATCCCAGCAGTTAGCCTAAATGTTTAATTCATGTATATTACTGCTATTACTACTGTTGCGGCACTACTGCTTACAGTAGTATTACTACGCTAGCACAGATATCCCACCCACATCTATGTATCGTTCCGCCATTCATAAAGTCTTTGTCATGTTTTTTCACTGTGCAATAAGCCATGGCCTCCTCAGAAATTAAGTTTAACATTAGATGATAGGTTATTTCATTAAGCTAACAAATTATGGCAACTGGGTATGTTATTGCCGATGTTGAAGCTAAAGATAAAGAAAAAAGTTATATCAGATGATCCGTTGGTCTGCTGGAGATTTTAGCACATATAAGCTTGTATTTACTTTGGATAAAAATCTTATTTTAACAAAAATAGTTATATAAAGACTGTTTACATAAAATCTCTTTCTCTCTCTCTTGGTGGCATAGTGAATAGTTAATGGAAATGTTCAAAATCCTGAATGACATTACAAGTATTATAATCATGTTATGCTAAATACAAATTAGACCATAAACATTGGATTTAAACTAGAAACTGAATAATTACCTATTCAGGCTATAGTAAGTATGGCCACGGGCTTTCTCTTGACTGCATAAAGTTGCAAGTCGTAAGACAAATATAGTTTTTCAACCATGGGGACAATTCCAAATCATGTTAGCCATTCTTGACTGCTATGGGTTTCAGAGCTGATGGAACAAAGTGAATGAGTTTCTGTCTGGTGGATGGGTGGGGCAACATTTTGTCAAATGGTGTTTACCTTGCTTACATAATGAATGTTTTTCGACTCTTGGCTCGTAATCATTGGCCATGGCGCCGGCTAGATAATTTTTACTCTATAAAAATTAAAACTATCAGGTTTAGGCTATTGATAATGCTGACAAAATTTGTGTGGTTGTAAAATATACATATGTCAACTTTCAGCTACATCCGATGCTTTGATAAGGAGCAAAGTCCAAAAAAGCGTGTTACAGAGGCCCTGAATCTCATAGTAAATGAGCAAATTGATGACTCTCTTAAGAGGCAAAACATCCAGGAAGATAACCAACCTCATCTCCTTTCTTGGATCATTCCTGAAATTTCCCTTTGCTTCAGTACCTTTGCAAAGAAGAATAGCCCCAAAGAAGAGGTCAGATCCAGATTCTTGAGTATAATGCTGTTCATGAAGATCACATAAAGCCATTTATGGATGCTTCAGAATCTGAAAACTGTGTTGTTTGATATGCTGTAATTCATAAGATTTAGTGATGGGACAGTGCCAAAATTTTTAACAATTCTGATATGAGTCTCGATACAGTACTCTGTCAAACCTACTCCGTTAAACTTCCAATTCCAGTACTTGCATTGAATTCATGGTTATTTTCAGACCCTGCAGTTGGTTTAAGAAACAAATACTTTATGAACAAGGTACATTTATTAATCATACATTCAGTATGAACAAGAATCATTTTGTTATAACATGAAAAAATACTTCTTATGAAATGAAGTTGAATCCATTTTGTTAAAAAAAAAAGGTTCAACTTAAAAGTTTAGACAATAAAGAGAACAATTTCTTTAAGTAAATCACTTGATTAAGTAAATCACTTGAAAATAGCTATTGATATTCAAGTCCCAATATTCTTAAAATATAATGTAAGAACATGAGCATCTCTGGTTTCACCTTTCAATTGATTTCTTTTCGGTGAGTAAATATTTCCTCCGACAATGAATAACTTTCGCTTTCAACAGAAGAGGGATTGCAGACAGATACTTTCTAGCCAAAAAAGGGCCATGATGGGAAATTCATTTTTATGAAACCAACATCACTGCAACGGATTCTCATCATTTTGTATATTCTTTAAAGCAGTATATTTGCCCATTTCATGGTCTAGTAAAATTCTTTTGTTCCTAGTTTTGCTATGTTCTTTATCACATCATTTGTTTGACGTTAGCTCCATTTTTTCTTGTTCCTTTTTCTTTAATTCCAAAAAGCATTTTTCAAAACTGAAGGTAAAGTCACTTCCATTATCACTTTTCTCTTAAGATATATCCCGTATGTATAAAACTAATCCCCATGCATCACTTTAAAATTTCAAAGGTTTACGAGCTAAAAGTTAATCAAAACAAATTCTTCGGGAAAACAGCCAAGTTAATAACTCTATATGAGTCTGAAGTCTGTTTAAACAAGTATCAAACACACTCGGTTCCTATTCATTTCATAACGTAACCATTTAACATTGCAATAAAAATTCATTGTTCTGTAAATGTTCTCAACTTGTTGTCTAGAAATAGTGATACTTCATATATTAAGGTCTATAGATTATACTGATACTTAACGCCGTCAAACAAAATTTTAACTTTTTATTATTACCTGGAATCGAAAATTAACTTTCAAACATACAAATTCCAAAGAATCGTTTTCAGAATCGAGGTTGGATTAAAGTTCTATGATTCCGATTCCGATACCTGAAAAAGTAATTATACTTTTGACTCTCGGTTCCGATTCAGAGTACTTGTCCCATCACTAATAAAAATGAATATGTAGCTAAAGTATCTGACTGTGCCTCTTTATTTACTGCTTTGAATAGTAAATGAAAAGACTTTATCATACTCCGTAACTAAGAGTGCCTTAGATTCTCTTAAAGTTATTAGTAGTTTTTATCCTTTAGTCCAAAACTTCTAGAGTGGTTCTTTCACTTTTCTTGTTAATACAAAACTGTTCGTTTCTTTTGTGCTCTTTCTCAAGTGATAATTCTTGGTAATGAGGCAGTGGATAGGAAAGCAAAAGAAGCCACTTTAAATACCATATATTAAAGTGTCCCTCATTCAAATATTAAAAGACCAATTAAGTCATATGCAATAAAGTTGCAAAAAAATGCGGATGCACCCCTTTTTGCCAATACAGTCATGAAAAATATAACAAATCAGGTATATTAGCCTCTGCCATACAAGTTTTAATTGGAACTGTAGTTCAGGATCAGGCTTAATTATATTTTAGTGTTGGCAGTGTGCACTCAATTTGTCAGGTCATGGTTGGTTGAGCACATTTTTGCAGCAGCTCCCAGTTTAGAAGCAACAGAAGAAAGTATGGTCTTCACCTGCTTAAATTTTTGGGATGAAGAGATTTACTTTAGCATCTGATGGCCTTACTAAATGAAATTGACTTTTTTTTAATAAGATTTAAACAATTTTTTATTAGTAATTATTTGTTGTGTATGCATGTTGTGAATAATAAGTATAATGTTTATGTGTTAGTATGGGCCTTTTTTATGTGAGTTTTTAATAATTGTTTCATATAAGTAACTTACCAAGTAATTACATAGCTGCAACTATTTGAATTTAGTGGTAGCACTTATTTTGTTTTTATGTAGGTGACAGCCCCGCCCACTATCGGGGAGAACAGGAACAACTTGGCTGCCATGATTCAATTAGTTTCTGCCATCGGGGTTTTTTTGGGGTGATTTTCCTGTAGTTCACGTCTTTGGTTAAGTACAATTGTTTTGTTCTGGTTGCACTCAGGCTATAGGCAGTTTAGTTTTGGCAGTTTTGGTTAGTTTTCAGTAGATTACTTAGAATTATATCTGATTCTAGTCATTCAAGTATTTGCTGTTGTAGCAAGTTAATCTGCAGGAATAGTCTAACTAAAGATTGTTATATCCTCATATGATCTGAGCAAAGTGTAGGGCAAGATGGTAGTGTTGATAAGATCTGTAAAGAGTGTTCATGGGAGAACAAACTGTAGAAGGTTCGTAAGTCTCATTTAGGTAAGTTTGAGAGAGATAGAAAAAGGAAAGCAGCCTCTAGAGCCGAAAAACACTCGTAGTTAAGAGACTACACCGAAACCTAGTTTAGAGGTTAGCCCTGTTACTCTCCCTTCTATTCCTACTCCTGCTGTTTCTCATACTCCTTGCCATCTTACTGAACAGCAAGGGAGGAGAAAGGCTCCCTTGTTTCCGATTGTAATGCCATCGCCAGTCTTGAGCCTAGATTTGAGAAGAAATTTTTTATATTAGTTAGTAGTGTTGCTGATTTGGGAGCTTCTCTTAAAGTGATTACGGAGAAAGTGTTTTCAGAGAATGTGCAGAGTGATAGTGCAGTGCAATTAGAGGAGGTGGTTATCCGTCCTGTCAGTTCTCTTAGACCGAGGTCCCTGTCTTGTTCCCCCAAACCTGGGAGAAGACATACCGAAAGTCCAAGGGTTTGCCCACAGGTAGTTGCCCCCTCAACCGTTACTGTTGCCCACTCCCAGGTGTCAGCAGACAGCCACTGGAAAGGCTTGTCCAAGGATATCCATGAGGTGTCTTCCAGCTCTTCAGATAACTGTTGTGTGGACAGGAAACAGAGCAGACGTTACCTGGACTCTTTCCGACCCCTTAAGCGCCCTTCTGAATACCTTGGACAGCATTCAGATCCTCTGCCTGTTAAGCGGTACAAGCAGACCCCGAGCAGTCCAAGACCATCTTGCAGATACTCCATTTATCTTTCTGTTTGCCCCTGTCCATCAGCACCCACCTGTGTCTCCCTGGAACAGTCCAAAGACCTTCTCACCTGAGCACCCAGCTTATACACCTGAGTGCCCACATCTGGCTCCCCAGCGCCCGATGCCGGCTTCTAAGCTCCCGGCGCCCACTCCTTAGGGCCCAGTGCCTTCTTCTGGGCACCCATCGCCTTTTTGGCACCTTTGAGGTCACAGTCTGCTACGCCGCCTCCTGTTAGACCTCCAGCACTGTTTCTTTCTCCTTTGGACCCTGGCAAACCTGCTCTGGTTCCCATTAAGCGACAGTTATCCCAGATTATGGACTAACTGAAGAAAGCTCCTCCTCCTCCTAAGCCTGCTCATGATGACCACCTGTCTCAAGATTTCCTCAGAAGAAGAGATTGACCAAGAACCTGCCTTTCCTTCAGCATATGCTGCCCTACTGTGGTATTTGATGCCAAGTTTTCCATCCTTTTTCGCCCCAGTTGCCCTGTCCTCGCCTGCCTCGATGTTCTTAATGAGGAACCAACTGGATGACAGGACACGCCTCCCTAAGATGGTTCTTTCATCCTCCTCTAATAAGTCATTTAAGGAGATGGGAGACTGGCTTTCTGTCAAAAGAGATCAGGTTAAAGCATCTTTCACTTTTCCTCCTCCTTGTTTGGTTCACAGGAGGTACTTGTCCTATGTGGCCAGGGAAGCTCCTTCTTTGGGAGTCGCTGCCTCCTCCCAAGGGATATCTCCGGTATAATTGACTTTTCTCATCGATCTGCTTTCTTGTTGGCCAAGATCATGTTTTCATCCTCAGTACCGGATCATCTAGTGAAGGACATCTTCAAAGTTTTTGAAGTCCTCAGTATCCATGATTGGCTCATGGGTGCTCTGGGCAAGAAAATTGAGGACTATCAAGATCTTGCTTCAGATATTGCCTGGGACTGGCTGGGAGTTCTGCCCTGCGCAGACAAAGCCATTAGGGATGGTTCACTAGAGTTTTCAGCCCACGTTACTTTTAAGCTGTTGAAGAAACAAGAGCTCTGGTGTTCTTTTACTTCTAAGGGAGTTAATCAGACCCAGAAGTCAGTAGTGATGTTCTCGCCCCTGAATAAGAATCATCTCTTCCCTCAGGGCACAGGGAAAGAGATAGCCTCAGACTTGCAGAAGACGATGACACAAGACTTGCTGACCCAGTCTTGTAGGTGTCCCAAGGACTCTTCTTTTCAAGCTAGGACCACCTCCCCATCCAGCAACAGCCCTTTTGTGGAGGGAGATCTCAGACACCATTTAGGTCCCATGCAAATGTCCATTTCACCTCCAGAACCATCAAGAAGAACTCTTCCAAGCCAGTACAGAAGAAGTGAGACAGAAGTCCTTCATGCACCTATAGGAGCCAGGCTTCTAGAGTTTTGGGATAATGGTGGGTAAGAGGAGCAGAGGCCTGGAATATAAATGTTTTGAAGGAAACCTATGTCATTCCTTTCTTGGAAAGCCCCCCCCCCCATATTCACCTCTCCCACCGCATTGACAGCGTAATTGGTAGGCTCTGAGAGACATTCAGCCCTATACAGAAAAGGGCCAGCTTGGAGGGATTTTACAATCGTCTCTTTGTGGTACCAAAGGCGTCACTTTGTCTTGAAGGCAGAGTTCAAGATGGAGACAAGCCAATCAGTACTTGCATCCATTCACTAGGGCAACTGGATGGTAACCTTAGGTAGGCAAGATGCATGTTTTCACATTCCCTTAGGTCCAAGTTGGCCTTTCAACAACCCCTCAAGTGTTCACTCAAGTCCTCGTTTCTCTATCAAAATGGCTCCATTTAGTGGGGATCAACGTTGGTCTTTACCTAGAGGACTGGCATCTTCGATCCCCGTCGAAAGACAGGTGCATAGAGGACACACACGCAAAATTCTTCTTCTGACCCGGGAGCTTGGCCTTCTTACAAATCCCCAGAAGTCCCAGTTGAGCCCTTTGCAAGAAATCTTTTCTCTGGGGATGATACTGAACTCTTGGACTTTTTGGGCTTTCCCTCCCCCAAGAGGATATCTACTGTAGCTGCTTCAAACAGTCCAGGATTTTCTAGCCCTATCGTCTGTTTCAGCTCTACAATGGATGAGCCTGATGGGGACTGGCCTCCATAGAGATGTTTGTCAGACTGGGCAAATTACAGATGAGACTTCTCCAGTTTTACCTGAAGGCCAACTGGAACAGGAAGGCAGCCAGACAGTCATGTTTCCGATAAAATTGGACCTGCAGTGGTGGCTGTTGGAAGGGAAGTCCATTTCATCCTCTGAACCCTGACCTACACTTCTAGTCAGACACCTCAGACATAGGCTGGGGAGCCCTACTAAACAATCAAGAGGTCTCTGGAACATGGACCCCAGAACGACAGGGCTCACATACCAATATAAGAGAGCTGAAGGCAATTTAGCTAGGCCTTCAGAATTTTTCTCACCTGGCCCGCAACAAGACAGTCATGCACGCTGACAATATCACAGCCTAAGCTTACATTTGCAAGCAAGGTGGCACCCATTCCTTCTCTCTCTGCCAAGTTGCAGGAGAATTACTGCTGTGGGCAGACCAAAATCAAGTGACTTACCACTCGATTTATCCAGGGAAGGTTAAATGTAGTGGCGGATGACCTGGGCTGTCAAAAGCAGATCCTTCCCACCAAGTGGACTATGGATCCCCTGTTATGTCCAGACCTGTGGAAGTTGTTGGGCAAGCCGATGATAGACCTGTTTGCCACCTCCAGGAACCATCGTCTTCCTCTGTTTTGCTCACCAGCCCCAGATCCTCTTGCATGGCCATGGACACCATGCTACAAGATTGGTCAAATTTAGACCTGTACACCTTCCCACCTTTGAGCATGATCAAGGAGGTTTTGAACAAGTACCAGGTGCACCACAATGCAACCATGACCCTCATAGCCCCATTTTGGCCCCTGAGGGTGTGGTTCCTGAACCTTCTACATCTGTTGGTGGATTACCCAAGACTGCTTACCCAAAAAGTGTCGCTACTCAGACAACCCCACTTCCTGACAGGCTTCTGTCCGTAAGCTGGTTAGAGCGAAAAACTGTCCATAAGCTGGTTAGAGCGAAAAACTGTCCATAAGCTGGTCAGAGCGAAGGGTTTTTCAGGAAGCTGCAGAGGCTGTTGCAAAGTGCAGAAGAAAGTCTTCTAGCCTTGTCTATCAGGCCAAGTGGTCAGTTTTTCAACAGTGGCGCCACAACTGCAATGTCTCATCTTCTGAGAACACTTTAACTCGGATTGCAGATTTTCTCCTTTTTCTGAGGAATACCAGGAACTTGTCTTCCTCTAGCATTAAAGGTTATCCTCTAACATTAAAGGTTATTGGGCAGTGCTTAGCTCAGTTTTCAAGCATAGAGGCCTGGATCTCTCATTGAACTCTGACATTAGAGACTTGGTAAGTCATTCAATGTGATGAAACAAAAAGGGCAACAGAGTCTCGTGGAATCTGGATGTGGTCCTGAAATGGCTGACGGGCCCATCTTTTCACCCCCTTCATTCTGCCTCTCTTCAGAATCTGACATGTAAGACTCCTTCCTCTCTGCTTTAGTTACAGCTAAGTGCATCAGTGAAATAAAAGCTATTGATAAGAGAGTGGGTTTCCCTCAAGGAGATGCAGTTTGCTCCTTCACCTTAGGCTTTCTGACCAATGTCCAAACCCTGGCCTTGGTCATTGACTGTTAAGAACTTAATGGATATTCTCGGTCCAGAGGGGGAAAGAGAGTGCTGTGTCCAGCCAGAGCTCTACTACCAGAATAGGACAGAAAAGACCAGGGTCCATCTAGTAATCTTTGGTGTTTAGTAAGGAATCCATCTTGTCCTCTGTCAAAGAATGCATTGTCATTCTTCTTAAGAGTTTGATTAAAAAATCACATTCCTAGATCTAGGAGGACAGTTTACCAAACTTTAAAGTGAGAGCGCATGATATCAGAGTGGTGTCTACTTCCTTGACTTTTAGACATAACATGTCCTTGACCTCCATTATCCAGTCTGTCTCCTAGAGGTGCAGGTCCATTTTCGCTTCTCACTACTTGAAGAAAGTGGAAATGTTGTTTAATGATTGTAGTGCTTTTGGTCTGTTATCGGTGGCTGGCATGGTATTGAGTGAAGAATTATAGGAAGCACACTTTTTCTTCTACTATCTTCTTGTAGGATTTTTGAGTTTTAGGAAGCCTGGGTGGGTACAAGGCACCTGGAGTATCCACCAATCTTAGTGGATAGGTTGGATTTTTTACAAGTTTTTTAGAGTAGGTGACAGCGTTGTCTGGTTTGGAAAGAGAAACCCACAAGATTCTTGTGTATAACTTGTTTACTGGTAAATATTTACATATTACTTTGATCTCGAGCACTTTCAGGTCCTAACTGTGACCCTTTTTCAAGGGATGAGGTAGTCAGGCTGGTTCAAGGCCCAGCAATCTTCTGGAACTTCTTCTCCCTGTGCTGTCATTTATATGATGGCTGTTCTGGTTTCCATTCTCTTGAGAGTTGTTAACCCTTTAACGCCAAAGCCCTATTTACAAAAACGTCTCCCTTATGCCGGCGGCGTTCGGTGAGTTAGCGCCGAAGCGGAAAAAAAGTTTTTTTTTTCAAAAATCACAGCACGCTTAGTTTTTAAGATTAAGAGTTCATTTTTGGCTCATTTTTTTTTGTCATTGCCTGAAGTTTAGTATGCAACCATCAGAAATGAAAAAAATATCATTATCATATATAAATATTGGAATATATGACAGCGAAAAAAAAAAAACTTGTATATAATTGTATATAAATCACGCTGTAAGCAAAACGGTTAAAGCTAATGAGTTAATTTTTTTTAGTTGTATTGTACACTAAATTGCGATGATTTTGGTATATAACAAATTTTAAAACGATCAAAGCAACACAGAGAAAATATTATCACAAAATGATGCATGAATTCGTAACGCGCGGACGTAAAAAAATGTTTTTTTCAAAATTCACCATAAATCGAAATATTGTGCTAGAGACTTCCCGTTTGTTGAAAAATGAAGCTAATTGATTGAATATTACTAGACTGTAAGTGTTTTAGCTTTACAATTGCAGTTTTCGACCATTTGGTCGAGTTAAAGTTAAAAGTCGAATTTTTATCGTGATTTATATGGAAATATTTCAAAACTGATAAAAGCTACAACCATGAGTTATTTTCTGTTGTATTCTACATGAAAGCACATTTTCATATATAAAACTTCATGTAACGACTAATATAAAGCAGTGCAAATATTACAACAACGAGACTAAAGAATTTCTGAGATGTTCGCCGAGTTAAGCGTAAGGAAAATGTTTTTTAAAAATTCACCATAAATCGAAATATTGTGCTAGAGACTCCAATTTATTGCAGAATGAAGTTAAACGATTGAATATTACTAGAATCTAAGAGTTTTAGCTTACAATTGCGTTTTTTACCACGGTCGAGTTAAAGTTGACCGAAGGTTGAAATTTTGGCAGTTATCGTGATTTATGTGAAAATATTTCAAAACTGATAAAAGCTACAACCATGAGCTATTTTCTGTTGTATTCTACATGAAATTGCGCACATTTTCATATATAAAAGTTTATGTAACGACTAATGTAAAACGATGCAAACATTACGACAACATGACGAAAGAATTTCTGAAATGTTCGGGCTGAGTTACAGCGTGCAGACGTAAGGAACGTTTTTTTTTTTTTTTTTTTTTTTTTTAGAAATTCACCATAAATCGAAATATTGTGCTAGAGACTTCCAGTTTGTTGCAAAATGAAGGTACATGATTGAATATTACTAGAATGTAAGAGTTTTAGCTTATAATTGCATTTTTACCATTTCGGTCGAGTTAAAGTTGACCGAAGGTTGAAATTTTGGCAGTTATCGTGATTTATATGAAAATATTTCAAAACTGATAAAAGCTACAACCATGAGTTATTTTCTGTTGTATTCTACATGAAATTGCGCACATTTCCATATATAAAACTTTATGTAACGACTCATATAAAACAGTGCAAACATTACGAGAACGTGACAAAAGAATTTCTGGCGCGGACATAAGGAAAAAGTTTTTTTCAAAAATTCACCATAAATCGAAATATTGTGCTAGAGACTTCCAATTGGTTGCAAAATGAAGATAAATGATTGAATATTACTAGATCGTAAGAGTTTTAGCTTAAAATTGCGTTTTTTACCATTTCGTCGAAGTCAAAGTTGACCGAAGGTTGAAATTTTGGCAGTTATCGTGGTTTATATGAAAATATTTCCAAACTGATAAAAGCTACAACCATGGGTTGTATTTTGCTGTATTGTACATGAAATTGCACACATTTTCATATATAAAACTTTATGTAATGGCTAATATAGAACAGTGCAAAAATTACGACAAAATGACGAAAGAATTTATGAAATTTTTGGCTGAGTTACCACCACCGTGTAAGAAAAAGTTTTTTTCAAAAATTCACCATAAATTGAAATATTGTGCTAGAGACTTCCAATTTGTTGCAAAATGAAGGTACATGATTGAATATTACTAGAATGTAAGAGTTTTAGCTTACAATTGCGTTTTTCAACCATTTCGGTCGAGTCAAAGTTGACCGAAGGTTGAAATTTTTTGTAGTCGACAAACGGTATGTCCACTTGGCACCCAACAGACAATTTTAGTCGATGTATGATACGTCCAATAGGCGTTTAAGGTTTAATCTCCTCCTGTCGGTTTGATATCCTGATCTGATGGTCAGTGGTATTAATCCTTGTGGTATGTGAGTAGTCACCATCGGTCTGTTGGGTCAAGGAGACCTTTTAACCTCCAGGTCAGAAGGGTCAATCTTAGCTTCTTTTAATATCAAAGATTTACCTCAGAAGATCCCATGGGATCTTCTGAGGTAAATCTAGATTGACCCTTCTGACCTGGAGGTTAGGTCTCCTGCCCAACAGACCGATGGTGACTACTCACATACCACAAGGATTACCACTGACCATCAGATCAGGATATCAAACCGACAGGAGGAGATTAACAACTCTCAAGAGAATGGAAACCAGGACAGCCATCATATAAATGACAGCACAGGGAGAAGAAGTTCCAGGAGATTGCCGGGCCTTGAACCAGCCTGACTACCTCATCTCTTGAAAAAGGGTTACAGTTAGGACCTGAAAGTGCTCGAGATCAAAGTAATATGTAAATATTTACCAGTAAACAAGTTATACACAAGAATCTTGTGGGTTTCTCTTTCCAACTTCAGAAGAAAACTGAAAGAAGTTTTTGTTTGGTTGTCTGGTTTTTTAATGCTGGTACTACGCCCAGGGCAAAGGCACCTTATTTTATGCTTTGTTAGCCATCAGTCATATCCTCCACTAAAAGCTCCCACTTTAGAGGCACTCCATGGCTCAACAGCCACGCTACTAAGAGTTGAGATGAGCACCAAGTAGAGGCAGTATTCATCTGCGCTAGCTCTCTTACCAGGTAAGGAAACAAGCATTGCATAGAGTGCTGGCAGATTTTGTCTATTTCAGACTCATCATCATGGTGTAATGTTTTGGAGTAGACTGTGTCCATGTATCCCACCTCCATTCAATATGGGATTCAGCTATGTAATTACTTAGTAAATCACTTATATGAAAATGACATTTTCATAATAAAATTAATTTTTTTTTTTTTATATACCAAGTAATTACAGAATCATTGCCTGCCCTCCTCCCCTCTATGGACATGAGGGCACAAACAAATTGATTCATGGTGGCCAAGTTATTCCTGTTTTCCCTGATAATGGCCGGGGCTGTCACCTACATAAAAACAAAAGAAGTGCTACCACTAAATTAAAAAAGTTGCCGTGCGAGATAGATACATCAGCTATGTAATACTTGGTAATTATATATAAAACTTAATTTTATTATGAAAATGTCATTTTAATTAAAATAAATCACTTACATTCATTGCCCTGATGGCACTAAATGGCTGGCCCCAGTGCCTGAAGCACTGGTCTCCTCCCTCAGATCTTCCAACCCACCCTGAGCCTCAGAGCTACGAAGTGTTTGGCATTCTTTCTTGGTGGGTAGACAAAAGCAGCTAGTTAAAGGTAGGTGTATGGGATCCTTGTCAGCCTTAGGCAAAGTTATCTGGGTCCTATGGCTACTCTCATAGTGGCACCAAGAGAAATTCTTCCCTGGCCCACTTCACATTGCCAGCCATGTCTTTTGAGGTACCACAAGTTCAAGGAGGTCTTTTAGCTTCACAGCTGGAGAGTATCCAACATCTTGAGTAGGAGAGAGGCTCTTCTTGCCGGATTGCTCTGGAGATGTCAGAGACAGAAGGTCCTCGGAGGACATGTTTCAGGGAAGTGGGTCATAGGTTGGGGTTGATATCTTGGGAAGGAGTGTCTTTCCAGTCCGAGCTTTTTTTTTTGACAGATCACAGACTACCCCATGCATCAGTTGGGATAAGCTCCTCACTGTCTCTGGAGTAAAAAGCTATTGTGTTACCCTGAAACGTATGTTCTGGTTGAAGGGCACTGATCTCTCTCTCTCCCAGTACTCATGAGCATAGTTGGAACTCTCAGTCTTGAACATTTTGAGCCCCTCTGTTAGACCTTGGATAGAGATGTAATTTTCAAGACATTCTGCTTGCCAGGCTTGCCTTCAGCAAAGGAAAAAGGTGAGCTTGATCGTCTCTTGTGCCAAGTCTAGCATTCATCATCTTTTTCTTTTTTGAATTTGTGGAGAACTCTGAACCCATGAATTTCTGACTTCAGTTTTAAGAGGCTCAGTTTCACATGCCTGTGGAGCTCCATAGGTAACTTTATGATGTTATCTGAACAGAACTGGTCATCTAAGTCCTGGAAATTGCTGTCTTCATTAGCACCAGCAGGCACAAGGCAGTGGTATCCAAGAACTTCATTTTTTTTGGCTTTGTAAGGTGATCAAGTGGGTCTGTCTTCCAGTGAGGGGCAAGTCATTGCTCCATGAGCAACCCCACAGTCCTGGGTATCTGTTCCTTGTATTCAAGAGGAATTTTTGGGGACTGAGTGATGGTTGTTTAGCTCAGGCAGACCACATTCATCTCTTCTTCAGTAAGGAATGTCACCTCCCACCTCCTTAGGAATGGTAGTTGCTGCTCAGCACATAGTGCAGTTGCTCTAACTCCTAGGTTTGTGAAGATAATACATTAGATCCTCTCTCTCTCTCTCTCTCTCTCTCTCTCTCTCTCTCTCTCTCTCTCTCTCTCTCTCTCTCTCTCTCTCTCTCTCTCTCTCTCTCTCTCTCTCTCTCAATACAAACATCCCAGGTCATGTTGGTTTTTCTTGCTGGATGCTGGTGTGCTACACCACAGAGAACTAATTCAGAGGCTCAGGTTTGCAGATATTCTCTTTGCCCTTCCTACAAGCAAGTCCAATGCATTATTATTGTTTAGGTCTGATTGCAATAACAATTGCTACTAACCAACCTAGTTCTCTTGCACACAGGTGGAAGGGACAGAGTTCCCTGGGAATTCCAGAGTTAGGTTCCGCATGTATTGTACCAGATTCTGGCACAGAGCCCTGTCAGCCTTTTGCCTCAGACTTGTCAGTCAGTTTAGGTTAAAGGAGTCATCCTTCCCCTTGCTCATGCACATGACTGGGAATCTCATCCAAACCAATAGCTTTTTTATTATCTTGATTATATTGGAACTCTCAGTCTTGAACATTTTGAGCCCCTCTGTGAGGCCTTGGATAGAGATGTAATTTTCAAGACATTCTTATTGCCAGTCTTACCTTGAACAAAGGAGAAAGGTGAGCTTGATGGTCTCTTGTACCAAGTCTAGCATTCATCATCTTTTTCTTTTCTGAATTTATGGAGATCTCTGAACATGAATTTCTGACTGTAGTTTCAAGAGGCTAAGTTTCACATGCCTGTGGAGCTCCAGTGGTAACTTTATGATGTTATCTGAACAGAACTGGTCATCTAAGTCCTGTAAATTGCTGTCTTCATTAGCACCAGCAGGCACAAGGCAGTGGTGTCCAAGAACATCATTTTTTTGGCTTTGTAAGGGTCTGTCTTCCAGTGAGGGGCAAGTCATTGCTCTATGAGCGACCCCACAGTCCTGGGTATCTGTTCCTTGTATCCATGAGGAATTTTTGGGGACTGAGTGCTGGTTGTTTAGCTCAGGCAGACCACACTCATCTCATCTTCAGTAAGGGATATCACCTCCCACCTCTTTAGGATTGGTAGTTGCTGCTCAGCTCTTAGGTTTGTGAAGATAATGCATTAGATGTATCATCTCTCTCTCTCTCTCTCTCTCTCTCTCTCTCTCTCTCTCTCTCTCTCTCTCTCTCTCAGTACAGACATCCCAGGTCATGTTGGTGTTGGTTCTTGCCGGATGCTGGTGCGCTACTCCGCAGAGAACTAATTCAGAGGCTCAGGTTTGCAGATATTCTCTTTGCTCTTCCTACAAGAAAGTCTAATGCATTATTATTGTTTAGGTCTGATTGCAATAACAATTGCTACTAACCAACGTAGCTCTCCTGCACACAGGTTGAAGGGACAGAGTTCCTGGGAATTCCAGAGTTAGGTTCCTGTGTATGTATTGTACCCAGATTTTGGCACAGATCCCTATCAACCTTTGCATCAAACTTGTCAGTCAGTTTAGGTAAAAGGTGTCATCCTTCCCCTGTTCATGCACATGACTTTGAATCCAGCAACTCTGGGTGGCTAATACAACAGCTACTACAAGTTCTGTAAGAAATAACTTACTACTTTATAAATGAATCTGTCATTTACTGGACAAAGGTTTCCATTCTCATCCAAACCAATAGCTATTTTATTTTCTTAACTATATTCCTCCTAGATAGAAACTTGAAGCATTTCAGCAAAATCCCACCGTTAAAAATCCATGTGTCAGTTTCTTGTTAACCAACTTTTATAACCAATCCAGCTTGGTGCCATGACTACTCACATGTAACAGACTAGGTTTGTATCTTGGAAAAATACTGTTTTCTGTTGAAAATTGCTACTTTTTACTTATACTGTATAAATCTCTCTTTCTCTCTCTCTCTTTTATAGTACTGTCTCAGAAAGCCTTAGCAAGCGTAAAAAGATACGATGAAATAGACAATGCTCCTGAAGAAAAGGCTCGTGGGATTACCATTAATGTAGCACATATTGAATATGCCACTGAAAATAGGCATTATGGACACACTGACTGTCCTGGGCATGCTGATTATATTAAGGTGAGTTTGTGGTTTGCCTTTTTCATAGCATATTTATTTATAAATTTTATTTATATTATTACATGTAAATTATGGAACTCATAGCAGAGGCTATTGAAAGGTTAGCAACATTTGTTAATTTTTTGGATTTTGACTTGCTTCATTCATTAGCACTACATATATATGTTACCCAAACCTAAGCTTCATTCATTAGCACTCTATATTTATGTTACCCAAACCTTAACTACATTATGAGACTATGCCAAATACCTTGATCACGTGTCACTAGATCCATTATGTTCAACAGTCATCTCATAAAGACACTCCAGAGACAGTGAAAGTAAAAAGCCAAAAGCAATACTACTCAAAGATCCTATTGTGTTATGTGTATGGGGATATCTAAGCTGAGGATAAGGATGGTAGGTATCTTTGTGTAAGGGAATTTTTTTTTTTTTTTTTTTTTTTTTTTGTATGTATGAAACAGAATTAATTCAAATCCTCCGATTTTGTCCGGCTAATTGAGGAATCCACGCACCTTTCTGGTAATAGATTAGACCTCATATTCACAGATGTTCCAGCTGTTGTGAAGTCCAAGGTCTGTGAATATATATCTGTCAGTCAGCATATTCCTAATGCTACTAGTGAGTCAGTCTGGCTGAAATCCAGAGTCAATTGGGATCACGTTATTGGAGCTTGTCAGGCACTTAATATTTCAGTTGCTTTATTAGATCCTGATCCCAAGAAGTTAAATGAAATGCTGATGGCTATTTTAATAAGATATGTCCCCAAAAGGGCATCAGATTTAGGACAAATGACCTCCTATGGTTTGATGATACACGTAGACGAGCCTACCATGACAAACAGACCAAATTCAGTTCATGAAGTCAAAATTGTTGGGTCTCGCTGTGCTGTAAATAGAACTTACCATACAGCCGAGGAGAATTCCAATAATTCCTTGAAGAGGAAACTTGAGGGAATTACTCAGCCTCATGTGTGGTGGACCAAATTGGCATTATCTACCTTTGGGTCAGGGGTGCCTTCCATCCCACCACTACTAACAGGTGATGGTAGATTGGTTGCTGGGCCTAGAGAAAAGGCTGAACTGCTTCATCAAGCTTTTGAAACTAAGCAATCAGCTGAGGATATCTCTCTCCCTGATACTTATCATCCTGAACCCATTCTTACAAAATTTGCATTTCATTCCAGGGATGTTAAAAAAATTCTGGAAAATCTTTATAGCTGGGGTTTCTTCCCTTTGTTTTTTAAAAAAAAGTTTCTAATGTGTCGTCTCCCAAGATTAGTAGATTCTATCAATTTTTATGTCAACATAGTATCTTTGTGAAAGAGCTCAAGTTTAGTAATACAGTGTCAGTTCCAAAGAGTGGCATATCTGCAGAAACTACAGACCAATTTCTATTCTCCCTGTGCTCTCCAAAGTTGCTGAAAAACTTATTTTTAAGCCACTATATAAGTATGTGGAATCTAAAGGATTGTTAGCTAATAGTCAATATGCATACAGGAAGCAGTTATGTACCTGTGATGCTCTTTTAGACTAGATATGCTATTTGCAAGGGAACTTTGATAAGGGTTTTGAGTGCAGAGTAATTCAAATAGATTTTAGTGCTGCATTCAGTTTAGTAAATCACAAGGCACATATAAGCTTCAGACTGTTGGAGTGAGTGGATATGTTTTAAGATTACTTCAAGATTTCCTTACAGGTAAGCAGCAGCAAGTTGTTCTAAACGGGATCTTTAGTGAACCAAGACCTGTTGTGTCTAGAGTTCCACAGGGCAGTGTTTTTGGTCCACTATTTTTAGTGTATACAAGTGATATGGTTTTTGGCCTGGAAAACAAGATTGTTCAGTATGGCAATGATGCAACACTTATGGGTGTAGTAAAGTCTCCACCTGTGAGAAATGAAGCTGCCCTCAGCCTCAATTGGGACTTGGACCAGATATGGGAATTGATTAGCAGATCTCGTACAGATTTCCCATCCCATCCTCCCCTTCAGGTGGATGAAACTTGGCTGGATGAGTCTGAGGCTTTAACTATTCAAGGTGTAACTTTTGAGAAACATCTGATGAAAGTTTCAGCAAATTCCGCACGAAAGTTAGGTATTGTTCGTAACGCTTCTCATATTTATAACAGTGATAAAATCAATGCAATGTGTTTTAGGTCATTTTCACTTCCTTTACTGGAATACTGTTCTTTTGTGTGGATGTCTGCTTGTGCTAGAGATTTATCTCTCTTAGATAGAGTTGTTTGTGGTGGTAGGCTTCTAGTTACTAATAGTAGCAGTTATGACTTAGACTACTGACAGATGGTCTCTTGGTTGTCACTTTTTCATAAGTTGTATTTCAACAGCATTCTTTCACATTCACAATTGATCCCTGATCCCCTTTATCTGCCGAGAGCAACCAGATTCGCTGAACAGCAGCACCAATATGCAGTAAACGTGCCTCACTATCAAACTTCTCAGTTCCAGAGGTTCTTTATTCCTCACCCTGTTAGACTGTGGAACAGCCCCCTAGAGGATGTCGTGCAATTGAAACTTCAGAAGTTCAAGTGAAAATGCAATTCATTACTACCCTAATACTATTCTTGGATTTTAATACATTTTTATCTATTTACCTATTTATTAATTTTTTTTTCTTTATAATAAGTGAGATGTCTGTATTTCCCTGTACTTCCTTCTACTTCTTCCTAATGGACACCATATTCTTTGGAAGCTTGAATTTCAAGTTAATGGCCCCTGTGGGCTTGTCCCTTACGAATGGGTTTCATCTTCTGAATAACAATAATAACAACAGTGTAGTAGGTAACTGAATACTATACAGTAATACTTCAAACTTGCGTGAGGTTAGGTTCCAGAACCCCTCACATTAGAGAAGGATTCAAGTAAGTTTGGTACGGTCACTAAAAATGCTAATAAATGCTTATTTCTAGAGTTTAAACACTAAATATGACCCAACTCATGCTCCCAAAGTACAGCATTAAGCTAACTTTTAAATGAATTAAAGTTAATTTCATTTAAAAGTTAGCTTAATACATTACCTTTAAAAGAGAAATAAATAGTTGACATGAAAATTAGAGTATTGTAATGGGTATTTGCGCACACTAGCACATTTACAGTAGTCAGGTACGTATACTAACGTTACCCCTAATTCATGGGATACCAATTTCTTTTTCACTCTTCACTCACAGTAAATAAAAGATGTTTTCTTTCCATCACAGAAATCATATAATGAAGGTACTATTCAGTAAAATGAAAACATGTATTACAGTAGACCCTCCATATTTGCGGTCTCACGATTCGCGGACTCACCTATTCGCGGATTTCTGTGGAACACATATGCGCATTATTCGCTGAAAATTCACCCATTCACTGTATTTTTCACTGAGAAATATTCACTAATTACTGTATCTTCATCTCATTTTCATGACTAAGTAAGGTGCTTTTTAAAATAATCAGGTAGTGCTCAAGTTATGGTAATTTGCATTATGATAATTCGATTTTGCAATGGGGTAAGCAACTAATATCGATATGACGATATTTATAAAATATTTTTAGATTTCGCGCGGGCGCAGACAGCAGCGTACAATCAGGCAGCGAGAGAGACCAAATTACAATAGGCCAATTTCTTTTCCTCCATCTCTTTATCCCATCTTCTAGTTAAAAAAGTAAAAGAGAATAATAAAAGTATTAGTAAAAGAAAATGATAAAAGTATTGTTAATAACATTATACTCTGGCGTAAATGCGTATAGTCATAAACAGCTGAATGAGAAACTGTTGTTTTGCTTATCACCAAATCGGATAACAACAGCCCTTTTGCTTGTATTTCAACCATCATACGACAATAAACAGTTACTGTAGTTCTAGTACAAATAACGTCAAGTAGAATAGGACCGATGTATTTTTACATTATACCCTTATTTGGTATGGATAAAGGATCAGCAGGAAATATGCTACTAAATTTAAGCTGCAAGTAGTAGCTGAAGCTGAGAAAACAATGTTCAAGCTGCTAGTGACTATAAATCATCATGCATCGGTAACATGGATGAATCTCGACCATAATTAAAATTGGAGATAAAGTATTTTAATCAAAACTACTGGGCATTACTGCTATTTTTATGCTGATAAACGATAAATACATGAAGCTCGTATTATGATGAAATCAAGTGAAAATAGCAAACAATCTTTATTTATTTTACACAAAACAAACCCCCTCAAACAGCCAACGTCATCTATTAACAAAGAGAACAGCTAAATTAATTTCACAACGAGACATTTAAGTTATATTTCGGCTTAAAAACACTTCGTATAATGAAAAATAACCTTGCCCCATATAAATAAAGTATCTAGAGATTCATTTACACTAACTAGAAGCAAGAAAAGCGCTATGAACTGAGTTAGATACATCAAAATAAACTTACCGCATAATCAATTTCCAAATCAAAGCATTGATTGCTATGATCGCAATTTATAATACAAAAGCAGTGTTAGAATATATACAATATTATTGAATACAATGAATTAAGGCATAACATTTTAAAAGATCTATGGAAATGATGCATATTTGTTATGTTGATGTGTGTGTATACCATAGTGTAGGCTAAGCTAATTCTTGTTTGTAATTCAATTTCTCTTTGTATTGAGTTATCATAAGTCACTGCATGAACCTCCAGAATTAGCTGATATTAAATTACTACACCGTGTATGTAAAGAGTATATTTTATAGTGTAGGCTAGGCTAAATTTGAGGTACGTTTTTTCCAACAAACGATGGTTTTTTTGGAACTTAACCCCATTGTAAGTAGGATAATACCTGTATAAGCATTTTTAGTTTTTTTGTGTGTGTGCGTATTTGAACTATCAAAGTAGGCAGTTCTAAGTGTTTTTAGAAGGGTTCTAAGTATTCGCAGGGGGTGTGGTATGCATTCCCTGTGGATACAGGGGTATACTGTAATGTATGTGGAGGGTACAGGTACATTCAATCAACTTAAAATTATGTAAAGACATACTGAGAAATAATAAGTTTTAAAAATATGCATGTGCTAACAATGAGAAAGAGAGAGAGAGAGATACATGTACACACTAAAAATATGGTAATATTTGTATCATTTATGTTCAAAAATAAAAATAATACAAATTTTTCATAAACAATTTTACACTTAAAAGTATGAAAACTTATAAATTACTTCAATAATTAAACAAAAACTTCTGCAGGGTATCACATCTAAAAGTTTGTAACTTTGCGAATGGGTATCACATCTTGTACAAAAGTAAACTTGACTGTAAATTACCTTTGTATAATTTATGTACAAAAATATAAATAATACAAATTTTTCATACTGAATTTACACTTTAATGCATGAAAAATTATACAGTAAATTACTGTACTTCAGAAATTTAACAAATACTTTCTGCAGGGGTATCACATATTTGTGAATGGGTATCACATCTTGTAAAGTACACTAACTGTACGTACTGTAATTACATGTAATACAGATTGCACCATCACTTTTCTGAGGGTAAGAAAGTAATCTTCACAGAACAAGACTAATACAACTCTTAATTATGTCTGATATGTTTTAATATGTTAACGAATTCATTTTATCAAACCAGCACGACTGAACAACCTCATCTTGAGATCATGTGAGGTCCTAGTGACAAGACTTTGCAAATGAGCATAATACAGTAACTGCACTGCCTTTGTATCATATATATGTACAAAAATGTAAATAATAGAGATTTTTCTTACTGATTTTACACTTAAAAGCATGAAAACTTATAAATGTACTTCAAAACTTTAACAAACACATTGTCTGCAGGGGTATCATCTTTGAAAAGTGCACTAACTTTGTGAATGGGAATCACATCTTGGAAAAGTACAGTAACTCTACATGCTGTAATTACCTTTGTATCTTATTTATGCATATACAAAAATAAAAATAATATATTTTTCATACAGATTTGTACACAAAAGCATGAGAACTTATAAATTATTTCAAAAACTAAACATAAGCACTTCTGCAGGGTTTCTTGAGGAATTTGGAAATGTCGCTTGTCTGTGAAAAAATTGTGTATGCCAATTAGTTAGGTTCCAATGAAAGTTCACGTGTCTGTGAATTTGCACAACTCGAAGCACGTAAGATCGAGGTATCACTGTATTATGTAAACAGGAAGGCGACATGAGATATATTAATTCTTCAGTTTGAGTTACATTAACAGATAAGTAACTGCTTGAATCTATCAAGTCACATGTACACAAAGATTATTTGGGCTACTTGTTTTGAGGTGACATTTAATGAAAGTGGATTTATTGTGAGAGCTGACAGTTGGCCTGAAGGTGAACATGTACAGTCGCCGCAAAAAAAAACCCTAGACACCCCCTTTAAATGAACAAAAATCTGAACAGTGTTTAAAAATGGAAAATAATAGGCAAAGTTATAGTTTTATTACCTTTTATTCAATATTTTGACATTTCTCCATTACTGTTAAGTACATCCCTTAATTTTTTTGGCATAGAATGAGCTAAATCTGTAAAATACTGTGCATCCATTTCTTCAAACCAAAACTTCCTGATCACATCCTTCAACATGGGCAAGGATTTTTTCTCTTCCCCCATGGCATTCAGTCATTGTTTCATGTAGGCCCAGCAGTTTTCTATTGGATTTAGGTCTGATGAATTACCATGCCAATCAACTTCTGAAGATTGTGTTCCTCAAACACCTTTTAGTATCCTTTGATCGGTTGGCAAGAGGCTCCATCTTGCCTAAAGACTTGCATCCCTAACAGAGCTTTATAAGGGACAAGTTCGTTCTCTAAAACATTAACATACCGCTCTCCATTCGATCTCGTAGTTAATACACTGTCAAAGTTGGGTGAATTACGTAAGTTCCTTATGGACTAAGTGCAGAGTATTAAACAAGTGCCAGTGCCATTGGAGGAGGTGGCTGTCTGTCCCACTGATGCTCCCAGATGAAGGTCACTGTCACACTCCCCTGATCCTGGGAGTAGACATACCAGAGGTCCAAAGGAGGTTAGCAAGGTTTGCTCATGGGCAGTCGCCCCCTCATCCGATTCAGTGCTTTGTGGTTTTGACAGCTGTAGGAAAAGCATCACAGTGAGCACCCACCAGTTATCATCTGACTCCAATAGTGACTCCAGTGTGAATAAGAGGCATTTTTGATGCTCCCCAGGAGAATCTTGTCCCTTGAAGAGACATCATGGTAGAGAGGCGCCTCTCATTTCACTAAAGCGTGCTAGAAATTGTTCCACTAGCCCGCAACTAGGTTGTAGTACGTAATGCAGCCCTGTTTGCCATTCGCTCGAGTGTTGTTAAGCAGAACTTCAGTACTCAGCTCCTAAGTGCTTTTCTAAGAAACGCTCTTCTGGGCAGCCACATGAGCGGCCAGATTGTTCACCAGAGCACCTCCCAATCTTCAAGCACCCATCTCATACTCCCAAGCACCCATCTTGGACTCCAGAGTGCCTGCCTCACTCCCCTGAGCGCCCGCCTCGAGGTAGCTCGGCGCCAACTTCCAAGTGCTCGGTGCCAGCCGGGCGCCCAGCTCCAACTGACCACCCAAGGTCTGATGAACGCCCATCTATGTCTTCTTCACCCGCTCTTGTGTCTGAAGATCCTTTCGCTTGTAGTAAGAAGCAGTTAGATGATGTACTGGGCCTACTTCATAAGGCTCATCCACTGCATAAGCCTTTTTATATAAGACCTTACATTGTCTCCTGTTTCTTCAGCAGAGGAAGTAGTAGTACAAGACCCTCTTCCTACAGTGTATGCTTCCTTGATGAGGTATTTTTTGGAAACCTTTCCCTCTCACTTCCAACCAGCTGCTCCAGTGTCGCCCACTTACACGTTTCCAATGAGAAACAAGTGGATTCTAGTTCGCACCTACCTCAGATGGCTCTCTCTTCATCTGCAAGAAAGGCACTCAAGGAGATAAAGGATTGGTTGTCTGTTGAAAGGGAGCAAGGGAAGGCCGCTTTTGCCTTTCTCCCTGAAAGACTGACACACAGGAGATATCTCTCCCACTCGACTAGAGAAGCTCCATCCTTGGGAGGTGCTGCCTCTTCCCAAGGTGACTTCTCAGGTTTGATAGACTCGGCTCGACGTTCAGCATTCTCTTCGGCTAAGGTTTTCTTTGCTTCATCGGAGTTCAACCACCTTTTGAAGCACTTGTTTAAAGTACTGGAAGTGTTTAGCTTTGTGGACTGGTTGATAGGAGCACTTCCAGGAAAATCGAAGATTATGATGTTTTAGCAACCAACTTGTCGGCGGATTTGGTTGGGCGTGTTATCCTGTGTGGATAAGGCAGTGAGGGATGGCTCCTCTGAAGTAGCGGGTCTTTTCGCCACCAGAGTTTAGAAGAAGAGGGAGTTGTGGTGCTCTTCACCACGAGAGGAGTGACCTCTGTCCAGAAGTCTGTACTTTTGTACTCTCCTTTGGACAAGCAGTATTTATCCCTCAATCGGCAGTTAAGGAGATTGCCACTGATTTCCAGAAAAAAATTGACAACCTGCTTGCACAATCATCGAAGCTCCTCAAGGATCTTTATGCCTTTTCTGTCCCAAAGTGCATTTCTCCACTAAGTCCATCAAGAGTACTTCAGCCAAGACCTCTTCCAAAAAGTGACTCCTCTATCCTTCGTGTATTTGTGGGAGCCAGACTCTCCCTCTTCTGGAAGATGTGGAGTGCCAGAGGCGCGGATCCTTGGACAGTCAAGGTTCTCAAAGAGGACTATTCAATCCCGTTCTTAGAGTACACTCTTCTAATGAATTTACAGATCGCTTTGACGGCTTACTCGGAGGGCTCTGAGAAGTTTGCAGCTCTCACAGAGGAAATGTCATCCCTCCTAAGGAAAAAGGGCCATAGAGGTAGTGGAGGACTGGGCTTTAAGAGGATTCTACAACCACTTGTTCATGGTCCCCAGGTTATCGGGGGGATGGAGACCTGTCCTCGATGTGAGTGCTTTGAAGTTTTACATACAGCAGACGGAGTTCGAAATGGAGACAAATCAGTGATTTCCTCCATCCAGCAATGTGACTGGATGATAACAATCGACATGCAGAACACTTATTTCCACATTCCAGTATATCCGGAGTCCAGGAAATACCTGAGATTTGTCTTTGGGGATGGAGTCTTCCAGTTTCGGGCTCTGTGTTTCGGTCTCTCCACTTTCCCACAAGCATTCATGTGAGTCCTGTCACCCCTTACGAGATGGTTTCATCTCCTAGGTGTCAACATAAGCCTATACCTAGATGACTGGCTCCTCCACTCTCAGTCACAGGAGCAATGCATGAAGGATCTGTAGACTACCTTTCTTCTTGCCAAGGAACTCAGAGTTTTAATAAATCAAGAGAAGTCTCTACTAGCCCCAACTCAGGAGAGACTATTTTGGGGATGAGGATCAACTCTCATGAGTTCTCGGGCTTTTCTCTCCCCAAAGAGGAGAGAGTCCTGCCTTCAGTTGGTACAGGACCGTCTTTTGCTTCTAGTTTGCTCAGCAAATTGATGGATGAGTCTGCAGGGAACCCTTTCATCCATAGAATAGTTTGTGAAGCTAGGAAAACTTCATATGAGGCCCCTTCAGTTCTTTCTACGAGCAAGCTGGAACAGAAGAAAGCAACCAAACACAATGACATTCCCAATTACGAACGAGATGAAGGAGGGTCTCCGATGGTGGATGTCCAGGGAAAGACTTTTAGAGGGAAAGTCTCAGCAACTGCTGAGCCCCAACCTCTCCTTTTTATGCAGACACCTCAGACCAGGGTTGGGGAGCTCTACTGGACACCCTGGAAGCTTCCGGCACTTGGTCTCCGATCAGAAGAAGCTACATTTAAACGCCAAGGCATTATCTGCTATTCATCTCGGCCTGAAGTATTTTGTGAAAGCAGTAGCAAACAGAACCATGGTGGTACATTCTGACACCACAGCTCAGCAGAACCCACTTGTTCTCCCTTTGTCAGGCAGTGAAGGAGCTGCTTATTTGGGCAGACCAGAATCAGGTCAGACTTAACACCAGATTCATCCAGTTCCTCGTCGGGTGAGTTGGTAGAGTTGCCGGCTAGCACTCTGCTAGGCCCGAGTTCGAATCTCCGGCAAGCCAATGAAGAATTAGAGGAATTTATTTCTGGTGATGGAACTTCATTTCTCGGTATAATGTGGTTTGGATTCCACAATAAGCTGTAGGTCCCATTGCTAGGTAACCAATTGGTTCTTAGCCACGTAAAATAAGTCTAATCCTTCGGGCCAGCCCTGGGAGAGCTGTTAATCAACTCAGTGGTCTGGTTAAATTAAGATATACTTTTAACCAGATTCATTCAGGGGAAGATGAATGTCTTGGCAGACGGGTTAAGTCGATGGGGTCAAGTCCTCCCGACAGAGTGGACCCTGGACTCGAGTGTCTGTAACAGCCTCTGTAAGTTATGGGACAGGCCAACAGTGGATCTGTTCGCCACATTGAAGAATTACCAACTTCCTCTATTTTGTTCGCCAGTCCCGAACCCTCAGGCATGGGCGATGAATGTCATGCTGATAGACTAGTCGAACCTGGAACTCTACGCCTTTCCCCCATTCATCATGGTAGGAGGATTCTCAGCAAGGTCAAGAATCACAGCAACGTATTGATGACCCTGATAGCACCCTTTTGGCCTCTTGAAGAATGGTTCCCAGACCTTCTAAAGCTTCTTCTGGACTTTCCAAGGTTACTGCCTCAAAGTCCACATCTTTTCAAACAGCCTTGTCTTTGGAAGTTCCATCAGGGACTATCTGCTCTAGCTCTGACAGGCTTCAGACTATCCAGAGACTCGTCAGAGCGAAGGATTTTTCAAAGCAAGCTGCGGAAGCTATTTCTAGATGTAGATGTACATCTACCAGCTGAGCCTACCAGGCCAAGTGGTCTATCTTCTGCAGGTGTTGCAGCAGCATTAACATCTCGTCAGCTAAAACCACTGTAACCCAAATAGCGGACTTTCTTCTCTTTATCAGGACCTTCAAGGGACTCTTCATCGACTATTAGGGGCTACAGGTCTATGCTGGGATCAAGCATAGAGGAGTGGACTTTGCCTCTAATAAAGACCTGATGGATCTGATTAAATCTTTCGAGACTACTAAACAGATGAAGGACGACTCCATGTCATGGAATCTGGATGTAGAGCTTAAATGGTTAATGGGTCCTGCCTCTGAGCCTCTCCTTACCATTTCACTCAAGAATTTAACAAAGAAGACACTTTTTCTTGTAACCTTGGCCACCCCCAAGAGAGTAAGCGAGTTGCAGGCTATAGACAAGCTCATCGGTTTCTCTAAGGGAGATGCTGTCTGCACCTTTGTGCTTGGTTTCCTAGCTAAGAAGTCCCCGTCTAATCCCTGGCCATGCTTATTCTCTATTAAAAAACTCATGGACATTCTAGGACCAGAGGAGGAGGAAAGGGTCCTTTTCCCAGTGAGGGCGTTGAGGTATCATATACTTAGACAGGACGAAGAGAATCAGAGGCCCTGCCAGTAACCACTGGTGTTCTGTCAAGAACCCTTTGAAACCCATGTCTAAGAATGCGCTGTCATTTTTTCTTAGAAGCCTCATCATTGAGGCGCACTTTGAAGTGGAAGGTGTTGTGCCTTCCTTTAAGGGGAGAGCGCACGACACTAGGGCTGTTGTCACACTTGAGGGGTAGTACAGTATGTCGCTCTTGGCAGTCCTCCAGTCGACACTGGAAATGCAGTTCTGTTTTTGCTTCACACCATCTTAAAGAAATTGAAACAATGTAAGAAAATTGCAGTACCTTAGGTTCTTGTCAGTGGCTGTCTCAGTATTGGGGGATGAAGCATAGGAAGCAACTCCTCATATCCATAACTTCTTTGCCTTGAGTCTTTTGGGTGACAGGTTCTTTTGGGGAGCTTGGGGGTACTTGTACTGAGAGTGCCCACCAGTCTGGTAGTGGTATGGAGTGCCCACCAATCTGGTAGTGGTATGATGGTTTTTAATTTTTATTCTTGTTAGTGTGGGTAACTATTTTATTTGGTCTATTCTATTTTGGTACTGTGCCCAGGCCAAGGGCAGTTTTTTCTCTGTTGCTTTATGGGTGTTCAGAAGGCTTCTTCACTCTAAACCCCCCCCACTCTCAAAAGTAGGGACTTATCACAGCTATTCCACTAAGTTGCTACAGGTCAAGATGAGCACAGACCAAGGCAGTAATCATCTACTGTGGCTCTCTTACCAGGTAAGGTTACAACAAGCATTTTATCAGTGCTAACAGATTTTTATGTTGCAAATTCATCCTCATATCTGATCGTTTGTGGAACAGAATATGTCCATTTATCCCACCACCTATCAATGTGGGATTCAGCTATGTAATTACTTGGTAAGTTACGTATATGAAAATGGTATTTTTCATAATAAAATTGTTTCATATATACTTACCAAGTAATTATGAGATCAGAGCTCTCCCTTCTCCCCTCTGATGGATATTAAGCACAAAAGGAGTGATTATCACTGTTGTGTTGTACCTATTGTTCCCCAATAGTGGGCAGGGTAGTTACCTATGGTATAACAAACGAATCGCTACCGCGAACTTCAAATTTTTAACTGCTGCACGAGTAGACAGTTTAGCTATGTAATTACTTGGTAAGTATATATGAAACTGAATTTTATTATGAAAATACCATATTTAATACTATAAATATGTACACACACATATATATATAATTTTATATATATATATATATACAGTATATATAAAGACAAAATCCACGAAGGAAAGAGAAACACTGGAGTGTTGCGAGGCCTTTCGACTTAACATCCTTTACTTAGCGGACTGAAAAAATATAAAAATAAGTTTACAAAGAAAGCTCATATAAATGACAGATGGGAATTACAAAGGGAAAAATATGTACCTGGATAATGCCCCTGATCAGCCATTGCACTTAGATGATTTCCATCTGGATGTTAAAATTGTTTGTTTACCCCCTACACAACTTGACTCATTCAGCTGCTGGATCAAGGCGTAATAGCCAATTTCAAGAAATATTACACTTGTCATACAAATAGGCGAGCACTGAAGGAAGTAAATGACCCAGGTGTGACCTTACGTGACTTCTGGAAGGGTTGCAACATTTATAATTGTATAAAGAATATTGATGCTGCAAGTCGTTGAGTAAGTGGCATAAACATGAATGGAGCATGGAAGGCTATATGCCCTCAGTTTGTCAACAACTTCAGAGGATTTAATCAAGAAGAGGAGGCAAAGGGAATCGTTAACAGTCTCGTTGACATAAGAGAAAAGCTACAGCTTGACTTATGGGAAGAGAGCTTGGAAGAGCTGTTTTGAGTCTCATTCAGAGGAGTTGACGAATAAGGGTTTAACCCTGATTGGGCAGAAATCCTCATACGAGTATATATAGCAGGTTTTGGGTGATGGACAGGAATCCTCATATGAGTATTAACCCTTAAACGCCTACTGGATGTATCATACGGCGACTAAAATTGTCTGTTGGGTGCCAAGTGGACATACCGTACGTCGACTACAAAAAATTTTAACCTTCTGTCAACTTTGACTCGACCGAAATGGTCGAAAAACACAATTGTAAGCTAAAACTCTTACATTCTAGTAATATTCAATCATTTACCTTCATTTTGCAACAAATTGGAAGTCTCTAGCAAAATATTTCGATTTATGGTGAATTTTTGAAAAAACCTTTTTCCTTACGTCTGCGCGGTAACTCGGCCGAAAATTTCAGAAATTCTTTCGTCATTTTGTCGTAATTTTTGCACTGTTTTATATTAGCTGTTACATAAAGTTTTATATATGAAAATGTGCGCAATTTCATGTAAAATACAACAAAATACAACCCATGGTTGTAGCTTTTATCAGTTTGGAAATATTTTCGTATAAATCTCGATAACTGCCAAATTTTCAACCTTTGGTCAACTTTGACTCGACCGAAATGGTCAAAAAACGCAATTGTAAGCTAAAACTCTTACATTCTAGTAATATTCAATCATTTACCTTCATTTTGCAACAAATTGGAAGTCTCTAGCACAATATTTCGATTTATGATGAATTTTTGAAAAGAACTTTTTCCTTACGTCCGCACCAGAAATTCTTTTGTCACGTTGTCGTAATGTTTGCACTGTTTTATATTAGTTGTTACACAAAGTTTTATATATGGAAATGTGCGCAATTTCATGTAGAATACAACAGAAAATAACTCATGGTTGTAGCTTTTATCAGTTTTGAAATATTTTCATATAAATCACGATAACTGCCAAAATTTCAACCTTCGGTCAATTTTAACACAACCAAAATGGTTAAAAACGCAATTATAAGCTAAAACTCTTACATTCTAGTAATATTCAATCATTTACCTTCATTTTGCAACAAACTGGAAGTCTCTAGCACAATATTTCGATTTATGGTGAATTTCTGAAAAAAAATTTTTTCCTTACGCCTGCGCTGCTGTAACTCGCCAAACATCTCAGAAATTCTTTCATCACGTTGTCGTAATGTTTGCATCGTTTTACATCAGTCGTTACATAAACTTTTATATATGAAAATGTGTGCAATTTCATGTAGAATACAACAGAAAATAATTCATGGTTGTAGCTTTTATCACTTTTGAAATATTTTCACATTAATCACGATAACTGCCAAAATTTCAACCTTCAGTCAAATTTAACTTGACCGAAATGGTCGAAAACGCAATTGTAAGCTAAAACTCTTACATTCTAGTAATATTCAGTCATTTACCTTTATTTTGCAATAAATTGGAAGTCTCTAGCACAATATTTCAATTTATGGTGAATTTTTGAAAAAAACATTTTCCTTACGTCTTGCTGTAACTCAGCAGAACATCTCAGAAATTCTTTTCGTCACGTTGTTGTAATGTTTGCACCGTTTTATATTAGTTGTTACATAAAGTTTTATATTTGAAAATGTGCACAATTTCATGTAGAATACAACAGAAAATAACTCATGGTTGTAGCTTTTATCAGTTTTGAAATATTTTCATATAAATTACGATAAATAGAAAAATTCGACCTTCTGTCAACTTTAACTCGACCGAAATGGTCGAAAACTGCAATTGTAAGCTAAAACACTTACAGTCTAGTAATATTCAATCAATTAGCTTCATTTTTCAACAAACGGGAAGTCTCTAGCACAATATTTCGATTTATGGTGAATATTTGAAAAAAACATTTTTTTACGTCCGTGCGTTACGGATTCATGCATCATATTGTGATAATATTTTCTGTGTGTTGCTTTGATCATTTTACAATTTGTTATATACCAAAATCATTGCAATTTAGTGTACAATACAAAGAAAAAAAATAATCCGTTAGCTTTAACCGTTTTGCTCACAGCGCGATTTGTATAAAATTATATATGAAAATTTTTTTTGCCCTGTCATATATTTCAATATTTATATATGATGATGATATTTTTTAATTTCTGATGGTTGCATACTAAACTTCAGGCAATGACCAAAAAGGAGCCAAAATGAACTCTTAATCTTAAAAACTAAGCGTGCTGTGATTTTTTGAAAAAAACTTTTTTTCCGCTTCGGTGCTAACTCCCGAACTCCGCCAGCATACGGGAGACGTTTTTGTAAATAGAGGCTCGGCGTTTAAGGGTTAATATTATAACCATTCGGTTTGGATGAATTTAACTGGAAAAATGTTTATTGCACTCCAATGTTCCATAATGACTTATGGCAACTATTTAGCCAGCTAGCGAGAGACATCGATGAGTATGCCTTGAGACTTCAGAGGGAAATGTACTGCCTCTCTGCCACTTCAGATTGTCTTTTCATGTATTTGCTTATAAATATACCCAGGGATTGCTGTTGGTTTTAGTTCTTATCTTTTATGATAGTATTTCAGCTATAGTTATAATTTTGCAAAGAAAAGTGCAAAGAAGTATTAGAAAAACATGTGTATCTCACAAAAAGTTACCACCTCTCCCCGTCTCAGTAAATCTTGTAAAAATTTTACAACAAATATACTCAGAATTTGTAATTGATTTTAGTTCTTATCTGTTTTGATAATGTTACAAAATAAAATAAAAATAAATTAGAAAAAACATGCATAACTTGGTAAAATTAACATATCTTTATGAGTGTCTTGTAAAAGAGGTCCCACACAGGGTTGTTAATAGTCACTTTCAACTTCTTGTGGAAGGCAGGGAAAAATTTTTATAGTTTTTTTCTTACACCTTGTGCATTTGCATATCTTCCTCTTTCCACTGATGTGTTTTTTTTTTAGATTGGCCAACCTTAAAGTTTGCCCAGTCGGGGGGTGTGCTTGATATATATTTAGCCTGTCCCTTGAGGGTTAATGGAACGGGAAGAAATGGAAAGAACACAAGAACATGAAGAAGAAGTTCTTCTTCCTTTAAAGAAATTTGAAACAAAATCGATGGCCGAGGGATTTTCTCTCATAGAAAAAGCTTTAACTGTATTTGAGAATCAGGATCCAAATGTTGAGATTCTTAAAAGTAGCAGCATCCAACAACATTATGCGTTGTTATCGTCCCATGTACGATGAAAAGAAAGGAAACACAATGCAAACTTTTTTAGACAAATTCTTCAAACCAGTGCCTTCAACCTCAAGAGCCTCCTTACCTCCATTGACTGCTTTCTCCCCAAATGAAGAGGAAAGTGATCCCAAAGTAATCCTTGCCGATGACAACATTGACATAGACGACCCACCACCCCAGTAATTCCACACCACCTCTCCCCCTCTCATCCGTCACCTCAAGCCTACGCTACTAGTTTCAAGCGTAAGAAAAACAACTGTACTTTACTGTATTATTATCATATTTTATATAGGTTTTATGTATCATTTGTATTAATACAGGCAGTCCCCGGTTATTGGCTGGGTTCCGTTCCCGACGGTGTGATGACAACCGAAAATCGCCGCTAACCGAAAATCGGCAATAATAGCACTGATTCCCGGTTAGCGGTGCCGCTGATAAAAGGCAATCAGCGCCGATAACCGGTTATCAGGAACGAAAATCTGGTTATCGTCGTCGCTAGACAAGTGCTGTAAAACCGGATCACCGATAACCGAGGCTGCCGATAACTGGGGACTGACTGTAAAGTACTCCACAAATTGTACTATTATCATCACAATTTATTTAGGTTTTATATACAGTCAACCCGTGGTATTCACGGGTAAAGGACCACAACCACCCACGATAAGTTGGAACCTTCCCCTCTAAAAACAATTATAATTGCCTATAATGATAGTTCAAACACCAAATACCCTGTATACCTTAAACTAAAATGCTTATAACTGCCCATTTTGATAGTCCAAACACCAAATATGCCCTAGACTGTCATCCTAAAACACTTTAATATAATTTCAAAGTCATCTTAACAATACCTTTGAAAATATACAGCTTACATACATGTGAAAACTAATCAAGTTACCCTTATATTCAGTCACAGCCATTTTCTCTCATACAGTATTTTTTCAGTGAATCAATCATTTTCTGTGGCACCCACAGGGATGCACAGGGCCTCAATGAACTAACGCCACTTCATTCTGTCCTGGGCTAATTCCTCAAGATCTCCCCAACACTCTTCTCCTGCTTCCTGCCTTATTATCCTTAACCATGTCTCCTTTGGCCTACCTCTACCTCTTCTACCAAGGGCAACCCACCCGGTGTATCCACCCCTGTATTTGTGTTTTCACAATTCGTGGACTCACCGATTCACAGGATTTTCTGTGGAACGTATGTATAAATTACTCCTGAAAAATTCGGCAACTTGCAGACTTTTTTATTAAGAAATATTCACCAATTATTGTATTTTGATGTTATTTTCATGACTAAATACATATTTTATCATAAAAAAAGGATTTAATAATTTTCAAATATTATAAAGATTAATAAGATTAAATAATAATAATAATAATAATAATAATAATAATAATAATAATAATAATAACAACAACAACAACACTGTAAGATTAAATAGTACTAACTCAGAGAGCAAGAGAGAGAGAAACTGGTTTTCTCCCCTCCATTCAGGATGGACCCGGACCTCGTTAAAGAAAAGATAGATGCCCAGAATTGATACTATTGAAATATTAAGATTGGATTAGCGTACTATTGAAATTATATTAAAATTATATATAAATGTTTGAGGATGATAGTGTAATCATTTTTAGAGGGTACATTTTATAATGAAATAATGATTTACAGTACTAATTTTCAATTGTTAATAAGTTTAATAAGATTAAATAATAACATTGAATAAAAATAATAATTCTCTCTCTCTCTCTCTCTCTCTCTCTCTCTCTCTCTCTCTCTCTCTCTCTCTCTCTCTCTCTCTCTCTCTCTCTCTCATTGAGATGAGAGAATTTTTCTGACGTAATATAGGTATACGTATTTTTCTTTTGTATGATAAGTAAATTATTTACCTAATAAGCATTAATTTTCAAATATTAATAAGATTAAGAATAATAATAATAATAATAGTAAAAACATTTGATATTTTCCATGAATTTGTGTAGTAAATGATTTAGCATTTTAAACAAACATAGTGATTCCCAGTCTTTTTATGCTGACTTGAGAAAGGAGGGGGGATGGTAAATGTCAATTTACTTGACAGTTTGACATATTGGCCGAGGGGAAGAATGTTGCCCTCAGAAGCTCATGGATTTCAATGTTTTGATATAGTAAGGAGTTATTCTCCTCTCTCTCTCTCTCTCTCTCTCTCTCTCTCTCTCTCTCTCTCTCTCTCTCTCTCTCTCTCTCTCTCTCTCAGGAAAAGATACTGTTTGTGTGTGTGTGTGTGTGTTCATAGTGTTTTAAAAATGTGTACTAAAGGTAATACATCTTACGAAGACAAAAAAAAACTTATTTTTTTGTTGTCAGAGATTAAATCTCTCTCTCTCTCTCTCTCTCTCTCTCTCTCTCTCTCTCTCTCTCTCTCTCTCTCTCTCTCTCTCTCTCTCTCTCTCTCTCTCTCTCTCCTGCCTGCTTTGGCTGGAAAGCTAAGGAGTATGTATGTATGTATATATATATTTTTAAGGGTACTAATGTTTAAGATGACTTTGAAATGATATTAATATAATTTCAAAGATTAATACAGTAATAGTATAATAATTTAAGGTATATTTGATGTAGGATGATACTTTAAGTATACATTTAGTATTTAAACTTTCAAGATAGGCAGTTATAAGCATTTTTAGAGGGGGTAGCAAGTATTCACGGATTTTAACTATTTGTGGGGGGTCTGGAATTCATCCCTACCCTGCGAATACGGGGCGTTTACTGTACTTTATATTGGTTTGAGGGACATTTTTAACATAGCATAATAAATTACAACTTATCTTTACAATAACATCAAATTCATTCTTCTTCTTTGTCTTCAGCCTTTATTCATCTCTATATGGGGTCGCTGTTCCGTGTAAGCCTTCTCCATCTTCTATCTTGCGTATCCTGTTCTCTTAACCCTTTTTCCCGCATGTCATTTGCTATGTTATCTGAATCTTGGCCTCCCCTCCTCCTCCCAACCACCTTCATATCCGTGACCCTTGTACACACATGATCCTCCTCTCTCCACATGACATGACCAAACCACTGCAATCTTCTTTGCTGAATCTTCTTTGACACTTCTACCACTTTGACTGTCCCTCTAATATATTCATTTCTGATCCTAGCCTTTCTCGTGACTCCACACATCCATCTCAACATCCTTATCTCTGCCACTTCCAACTTCCTTTCTTGAGCCTTCTTTATTAACCATGTCTCAGCCCCATACACCATCGCTGGTCTAACTACACTTATAAAACCTTCCTTTTACTCTTGCACTAATCCTCTTGTCGCACAATATTCCTGATGATCTCCTCCAATTCATCCAAGCACACTGTATCCTGTGATTTATTTCTGAGTCCATGCCACCATCATCCATCACACAGGACCCAAGGTACTTGAAAGTAGTAACCCTCTTGATGTCGTCTAAACCTAATTTAACTGCACCCTGTTTTCCTTCCCCTCCCATCCACAGATATTCTGTCTTAGCTCTGCTTATCCTTAAATTTGATCTTCAAGTGCTTGTCTCCACAACTTTAGTTTTATCTCCACCCCTTCTCTAGTCAGGTCCACCAAAACATCATCAGCAAACATCACACTCCACGGGACTTCTCCTCTGACATCTTATGTGATAACATCCATCACAAGGTCAAAGATGTAGGGACTGAGAGTTGAACCTTGATGTAAACCAACTCTTACACTAAACTTTTCTGTTGTTTCCACACTGCTCCTTACCTGAGTGGTAACCTCTGCATACATATGCTGGACTACTTTAACATACTTTTCTGAAACACCCTTCTCTTTCTTACATCTCCACACTTCTTGCCTAGGTACCCAATCATATGCCTTCTCCAGATCAATAAATACTAGATGAAGCCCTCTCTGCCTTTCTGCATGTTTTTCCATTGCTTGCCTTAGTGTAAAAATTGCATCTACTGTACCCTTTCCCGCATAAACCTGAATTGTTCTTCACTTATTGTTATTTCATTCCCTGTTCTTTTCTCTATAATTCTTTCATACATCTTCATAGTTTGAGATATTAATTTTATCCCTCTGTATTTGTGCAGTCTTTTATATCCTCCTTTCCCATATATATTGGGACCATAATACTATTTCTCCGGCTGTCTGGCATTTTTTCTTGGCGGTAGACCTTTGAAAAGAGGTCCCAGAGTATATCAACCCCTTCTCCTCCCAAGCATTTCCACACCTCAACTAATATACCATCAAGTCCAACAGCTTTTCCATTTTTCATTTTGTGAAGTGCTCTCTTCACTTCTTCTCTGATGATATCTGGAACTGCTCTTACTCGTGGGTTTCCCTCTTCTCTTATTCTTCTGAGGTTCTCTTTGTTTAATAGCTTCTCAAAATGTTCCTTCCATCTTGCTCTTATACATTCTTCCATTGACAAAACTCTTCCATTTCAGTCCTTGATCTGCTTGATGTGCGTCAGATCTTTAGTTGCTCTATCTCTTCTTTTTGCTATACTGTTGATCATCTTCTGACCCTCTGATGCTTCTACTTTCTCATATATCTCATTTATTCCTTCTGCCTTTGCCACAGCCCTTTTTGCTTCTTTATTTGCAATTTTCCAAACCATTTCATTTTCCACAGATTCATCCCTTTCATATAAAATATCCTTGCTTCTCGTTTCCTTTTTACCTTATCTTGAGTATCTTGGTTCCACCACCAGCTCTCCTCTACCTGATGTTTTCCCTAATAGCTCCTCTGCTGTTCTCAGTATCATTGTGCTGTTTTCTACCCACCAGATGTTCACATCATCTGCTAATCTAATGCTTTGCCGAACCTTTTCTTTAAAACTCTGTCTCATCCCTTGGTCTTTTAGCCTCCACCACTTTATCTTGGGCTGCACCATAGTTTTCCCCTGTGCAACCTGGCGTATCAAAAAATCAGACACAACTAAACTATGTTGTGGGCTAACAGTTTCTCCCTTTATGTGATCTTACAGTTCTTTCCTTCCACCAGATGGTATCTTCTGCACAACAGAAAATCTGTATGTGTCTGTCTCCCTCCACTACTGTACTATATGTTGCATAATTTTTGCATGTAAAAAAGGTGTTGTTTATTGCCAAATCAAAAGATAATGCAAAATCTACTATAAGTCGTCCTCCTCCATTCATTTCTCCCATTCCATGTCCTCAATGAATCTTACTGATATTTTTCCAACTGCATCCTGTGTCCAATGTGTCAAATTCATTAACGTAGCATTAAGTATAAGGTTACACAGAGTGATAGAAAAATGACTATATCAACCCAGAATTGAAGTATCAACCCAGTCAATTCGTACCTTTGGTGATGACGTAATTGGGTATTATAAACAAAAACATCCCTTTCGTAGAGGAATGTAAGGTAAATGGTTATATATTGTTTCGAATAAATACATGTTGATAGAAGATAGAAATAAATATATACCATTCTAATAAATAAACATAAACATTCATTTTATTTTCATAGATGATGGAAATGCTTTTCCTTATTGTATATTATTACACCAGGAAAAAGTGCGAATTGACCGGTAGTCCAGTCTTGCTGTTCAAGGGTTGATGTGGTTGGTTACCAGGTGTCACTACAGTGTATGTTAGTGACAAGATTTAAATTTAGACATAAGCTTTTAGTCGATGTTTGCTCAATTATTAATATTCCAAACCTCATTTAAACTTACTTTATAGCTAAATACGCCATTGTAAGGCCACAAAGCAGTCGCTATAACATTCCGAAGGTAAAATCAGAGAAGAAACCAACGAATCAATGAAGAAATGCGCATTTGAACGAATGAAAGGCATCAGCATACGTCTTGCACATCATGTTGTGCAAGAAGTTTAGCAACTTGTTCTAACACGTAAGGGAAGAAATCAAATTGTGTTTATCGTAGTTTCCAACTTTATCAATTTGAACAAATAAGACCCTACTAGCTAATATCCAAATAAAAGGGACAGTAGGCTGGATAATTGGGACAGATGTCTGTGTTTGCCTGTCTGTCAGGGGGCACTGGCTCGAATTTGAGTTATAACCCAATTTGGGTCAAATAGGGCCGGGTACAAAATTTTGTATAGATTGGTCAAGCGGTTCAGATTTCTATACTGCACAAACATACAAACATTCACTTTTATATATATATATATATATATATAATATATATATATATATATATATATATATATATATATATATATATATATATATACAGTGATCCTAATCTATAATGGATAATGGGGCCAGAATATGATAAGTGAAATTATATATATATAGCATTGGCCCCTCCTCGGGAGGCATATACTATATATATACATGGTATATATTTAAAGGCTTTACTGTATAGCCTTTCCCACACTGTTATAAACACTTCCTATGCACTTAAACACTGTATTACTATTTTGATCTCCTATCACAGTAATATGCATAAAAAAAGATCGTCCCATATTTGTAATGTTTACGTTCTGAGAATCAGCTGACTGAAGCTGCTCACTACTAACGAAAGAATTAGGAAAATAATTTTTTAGTTGCCAAAAGAAACAAATTTATCAATGAAATTATTTTTAATTCTGTACGTAAAGGATTATGATACAGTAATTCATATTTCATTGAGAGAGAGAGAGAGAGAGAGAGAGAGAGAGAGTAAAAAGAGAGAGAGAGAGAAATGGTGTGTACTGTACAGCACAGTAGCTTGGGGACGAGACTAAGTCTTGACAAGCTGGTGATGAGAGAGTATACAGTATCCTTGAATTGCTTATGTATGAAATTCGGATTTTAATTATTTTTAGTGATTTAAGATGAAACATCAACAGTGATAAGATATTCTCTTATGTACCACTCACGTGCCTTGTCCAGTGCCTGTATTACTATTTTGATCTCCTATCACAGTAATATGCATAAAAAAAAGATCGTCCCATATTTGTAATGTTTACGTTTTGAGAATCAGCTGACTGAAGCTGCTCACTACTAACGAAAGAATTAGGAAAATAATTTTTAGTTGCTAAAAGAAACAAATTTGTCAATGAAATTATTTTTAATTCTGTACATAAAAGTTTATGATACAGTAATTCATATTTCATTGAGAGAGAGAGAGAGAGAGAGAGAGAGAGAGAGAGAGAGAGAGAGAGAGAGAGAGAGAGATGTGCAGTACTGTACAGCACAGTAGCTTGGGACAGACTGTATACAGTATCCTATGGCGTTGCTTTACGTATGAAATTCGGATTTTAATTATTTTTACAGTGATTTAAGATGAAACATCAACAGTGATAAGATATTCTCTTATGTACCACTCACATGCCTTGTCTTACGAGTGCCTGTGGGTATATAATGATTGCTTCCAGTCCTTTGCGCGTCGGTCTCAACGCAAGCCGTTCTTCTCACGTAACATGATGAAACATCGCTGGTTTCCATAATATGGCTGCCGATATGGTGGTACTTTTTAATTTTAATTTTTCGATGAATATTTCTGAAAAATCCGCGATGCAGTGAAGCATCTTTTTGTTTAACTTCATTTTGTACTGAATTATATGTCATAATGCAATGAACCAACAGTACTAGCAGATATTAATAATTATTAATGGAATTAATGAAATATTTGGGTCTTCATATATCGCGACTATTTTTTGAAATTTCCGGAAAATCCGCTATATATTTTCTCTTATAATATACATACGTAATGGAAAAAATCCAGCTTTAGTCGTGAATCATGATAGCTAAGCGAGATGGTTCACTGTATAATATATATATATATATATATATATATATATATATATATATATATATATATATATATATATATATATATATATATATATATATATATATATATATATATATATATATATATATATATATATATATATATATATATATATATATATATATATATATATATATTATATTATATATATATATATTAATATATATATATATATATTATATATATATATATATATATATATATATATATATATATATATATATATATATATATATATATATATATATATATATACATACATACATACATACATACATACATACATACATACATACATACATATGCAGGCAGTCCCAGACTTACATCAGAGTTCCATTCCTGAGACGCGGTGGAAGTTGGAAAACGACGTAAATTGGAACACTGTAGTAAAAAATTTATAAAAATGAAAAAAAGTGATCAACATGCAAACACGCGAGTGAGGTGTATCAAAAGGTAAAAGAGCATTAAATCTAAGTAAAAAACTATTGAACACTACTTGGGGAGCCGATAGATGTACTCTTACTATGCTGTATAAAGCAACAGTCTTATCTATCATTGATTATGGAAGCGAAATATATTGCTCCACATAAGGAGCAGTGCTGAAAACACTGGATCCAATTCACAATGAAGGCCTTAGAATATGTTCAGGAGCCTTTAGATCATCACCAACCTCGTCTTTACTAGTTGAATGCGGTGAACTACTGCTGTCTCTCCATAGAGAGTTTGTAACAGTGAAGAGTGCTCTATTTGAATTAAGTGATTTATAAATAAGCACTCACCCCCTTTCCCTGTTAGAGCTAGAAGATTGTTTGAGTCACTGAATATGAATATGCAGTTGCCTTCAATAGTAAAATTACCACCTTCTTGGACTGTGAATAAAATACATAAGCATTTGCACACACTTAAAATATTTATCAAAAAGTTACTCATGTCCAGAACACCATAGACAAAATACAATAGAACATATACTGTAAGCTGAAAAGGTCCTCATTATGCAGTGTACACAGATGCATCTAAATCACAATATTTGCGGAGTTGGATATGCTGCAGTATCCCAAGACAAAACATATCAGTTCTCTCTGAAAATTTTGCTAGCCTAACTATCCTTAAATGATTCAATTATGTGATCCACTCACCTGTTCACATTGTTCTTTTTTGACCATGCAATCCAGCTTACGACAACAAAAACCACAAACGGACTTACAACCCAACTATTATCGACCTAACCTTCAAAGAGCTCTCTCTACCCTTCAACCATTCTTTCAACACTCTCACCCGCATTTGTTTACATTTTTTTTCCCTCCCGCCATTTTCGTCCTGCGACGTCACTTCCTATGACGTCACAACAATAACATACTTTTTAAATATAAGGAATGCTTTGCTATAAAAACATCTTATAAAATTAAACATGTGCTTTCTTTTTATACATTTTGTAACGCCCATACCACTTCATCAATGCAGAAAATAAAAATAAAATAATGACTAACTTATAAAACTAACATATATCACACTTATCTCCTTCTCCCTCCCCTCCAGCCTTTTCTTATCCTAATCCCCTCTAATCTCCATTATTCTCCAATTCTTTACCCTCTACATAATTCCTAATGCTTTCCCCAGAAACTCCAGCTTCAGTCAATACATCAGCTATTTGATGCATTCCTTTTATCCATCTCACCTCACCTATTTCTCCAGATTCTATTGTTTCTCTTATTGCTGCAATATCAATTTTTAATCTCTTACTACTTACTCCAATACTTGATTTTATTGCAGTCATTAGGGTTTTACTATCAGTTTTCACCAGTGCTTCTAATTTTCTCCCTCCTACCATCTCTTCCCACAAATATTTGAAATATATCAATCCTTTTATGGCCTCCCCCACACTCAGAGCTTCCGCTTCAATGGTGGACTTTGCTACACTTCTGGATTTTCTAGATTTCCACCATATGGGGCTTCTCCTCTTACCATCTGTCAGTGATATCATATAACCTAACTGAGTATGACCATCTTCAGTATTCCCGAATGAAGCATCTGCATAGGCTTCCCAATAAATCTTTTCTTTTTCTTCTTCTAACTCACTTATTATCACTTCTCCCATTATGCTCTTAGTTTTTCTCACTATCTTAATCAGCTTTCTCATATCTTGAGTCGTTCCTTCTTTAAAAGCTTTACTTAATTCACTAACATCATATGATATTTCTGGCACGGTATGTAGCGATACCCAATTCAACTGTCCTAGCACTGATCTATATTCTGTTAACTCCTTTTGTCCTAATACTCTATTACCTGTAAATCTTCTGGCTTCTGGTTCTCTTATAGAATTTATATACTGCCACTGATTAAGACAAAGTCCATTTTCCTTATGCTCTACTATTACTCCTATATACTTAAAACTTTTACTTTCTTGTTCTCCTACTTGCAATTTCCCTTTCAATTTCCAAATTGTTTCCTTTAAAATTCCTTCAGTTCCTTCATAGCAAAAATCATCTACATGTGTACATAAAATACCGTTCAATTTATTGTCTTTCTTCCAAAAGAAAAGAAGGCGGTCCCGGTTTTATGGGTTCTTCGGTAAAACTAGCTTGTAACCATAAAATGTCTGGATTTTAGGCAAGCTCGGAACATTTTCGTCGAAAATCGTCAAAAATCATAAGAAAACCTTACTTTTAATGCTCTGGCTGCATTGAAAACGATGTAAACTGCATTATTATTGAGTTTTACATCAAAAAAACCTTCAAATTATGATTATTCTGCCATTTTGCCATATTTCTTCCTCTCGGCTTTATTCCTCAACTTTTTGTATTAAGCCGGGAAATAATTTCTGATGAATATATTTCAAAAAAACCTTCAAAGCCCGTTAAACGGGGACTGCCTGTAATTAGGTTCTAATCTACTCCAACCATCTTCATTTTTTTTTACCATATTTACAGTGGTTTTAAATCCTTGAGCCCATAAACAGTTTTCTTCAATTTCATCAACTATCATCACTTGTGGTTTTAAATATACAGTTTTTATCACCTTGTGGATAACAGTTTTTACATCTAACATATAACAATTCCAATCTTTCAGTTTTATTACCGTCAAACAAAATTTTAAAATTACGGCATTGCATGTAGGAGCATCTTTTTCCCATTCAGCCATTTCTTCTTCAAAACCTCTAGCTACCAATCTTGCTTTACATATCCTTTCCCCACCTTTTACCTTTTCAGTTATTAGTTACTAGTTTTACCAGACCACTGAGCATCCTAGGGTTGGCCCAAAGGATTAGACTTATAGAACCAATTTTTGTTCCAATGGGTCTACAGTTTATTTTCGAACACATTATTTAGAAATGAATTTCTATCACCAGAAATAAATTCTCTAACTCTTCATCTGGCTGATATAGCTTTTTGTCCAGTGTCATTTACCTCCTTTACCTCTCCAACTTTGTAGTTCTTTTCTTTAGCTTCAATTACACTTCTATTTTCGAATCCTAGCAAAACCTCTTCTTCATCTTCAATTTTTTCTACATGACTGTAATCTCTTAAGTTAACCCATCCCTTGTCACCTGACTGTGAGTCTTCTACATTGTACGAATCAGCCCAAGATTTGCTTGATCTTTTCCCTGCAAGACTCAATATAGTCCACTCATCTACTTGTCCTGTATTTTTGTTTATAGCTCTAACTCTATTTCCCTTTCTGAATTTGGGTATCTCTTCTATTAACTCACTTTCTTCTATTACCTCACTTTCCCCTTCATCTTCCAGTGTTTCATCTGCCAAATCTCTTTCTATGGTCTTCTACATCTGCATTCCTTCTCCAGCCAACTGTCATCTCCTTTCCTTCCTGCCCATCTATCTATATTCCCTTCCTTTGATGCAAGGGATTCATCCTTCACAGTGTGTGTTTGGTCTACTTTAAGTATCTTCTCCTTTTCTGGTGATAGTCTTTGAATCCTAGTAACATGTATTCTTGCTACTTCTCTTAGAAAATCCCCATGTTCAACCACTACTGTTTTACCTGATACTCCCACTACCTGAGCAGGTCCCCCCCATTCATTTTCATTTTCTCTCTTATAGAATACCTCGTCTCCCACTACTGCTTCTTCAAATTTATGTTCTCTGACATTTTTGTTTAGAGCAATTCTTATTTTATTACAAGACTCATTTTTGATAAACACTTCTCTGGCCTTATGCATTGCATTCAGTGTGTCCCTTACTATGATTTCTTCCATACCTTTCTCTCTGCTTGCAGGACTTGAACTGTCTTCTCCCATTAAATTAGGCAAAGAAGGATTTTTCCCAAATACTAATTGGTTAGGGGAGAAACCACCATTATTTATTAAGCAGTTCCTAGCACTCACTACCCATCTTAATGCTATGGACCAATCCACTTTCTCATCATCTTTCATCTTTCTTAAGCTTTCTTTGATTATGCCTACTGTCTTTTCACACAATCCATTGCTCCATGGAGATTCTGATGCTGTGGCTAATACTTTAATATTCCATAATATTTTAGAAGGTGCCCCAAATATAGCAAACCACCAGTCAAAAAGTGTCTTTATAATAGTTTCTGGTTTCTTGTCTTTTATCCAAAAAGCCTGACAATACCTTGTTGCCATATCTACCATTACCAAGAACTATCTCTCTTCTATCTCTCCCACATCCATTGCTACAACTTCATTAAATGTCTTACTCCAAGAAAATCCCACTACTGGTTTAGCTGGGTTTCTTTTATATCTCTTACATACCTCACAACTTACGATCAAGTCTGTTAGTAACTTTTTTATTTCCTCTTTTTCCTTCTCTCTCAAATCATCACTCCACTGTGCCTCTTCTGTTAGCTTCCATATTGTATCTCCACTTCCGTGGTCAAATTGTAGATGCAACTTCATCACTGTACCTTTAATTTCCCTTAGACTCTTTCCCTTCCAACCCTCCAATAGTAATTCTTCTTCTACCTTACTCCTCAAAATTGGTATTCTTAAATGACCCTGTCTGTCTTCTCTTAACTTTACCTTCATTTCCCCTAATACTTCTATTTTAACACAGTTCTCTTTTAAATTTATGGTCATCCCCATTTTACTCATGGTTTTCTTACCTATTAACCATGGTACATCACCCTGCAAAATTTCTGTCTTCAAATAAAACTTTTTTGTTTTTCAGTATCACCGGTATTTCCATTACGCCTTTCGACTTGTATGATGACTCACCAAAATTAAATACTTTATTAGACTCTTTCTTAGTATCATTCATTCTCCTCAACTCTTCCTGATTCAAACCCACAACAGTGCGTGCTAGTCACAGTTCCCCACAAACTGTTGACTTACATCCTGTGTCTAAAATTGCATCAATCTCTTCCCAAGATTCTTCTTCTATTTTGCTAACTTCTCTTATACAAACTTTTTCTTCTTCTTGTCCAGTTTCTGATTTCTTCTTATTTTGAAAATTCTGAGGACAATCTCTGGCCCAGTGCCATTCTGATTTGCATATAGTACACAGTGTTACTTTCCCTTCTCTGTTTAAAGGATTTCTTCCATCTCTACCTTGATTCACCTTTCCCCGATATCTTTGGTTTTTCCACCCTTTCCCAAAATTCTCACCACCTTCTGATCCCAACCGTTCCCCCTCTTCTCTATTCCCAAATCCCTCAAATAATCTTTTCATTATTTGTGACACTGTTTTATATTCCAACTTTTCTCAACCACAAGCTGCTAATACCATTTGTTTTTGATCTTCTGTGAGATTCGATTGTTCTAGTACATGAAAACCTTTTGCTTCCCCTTCAAGCATGTTTTTCCCTATTGCCCTACTACACTGACTCTGCCTTTTCATACCTAATTATAAAATCTCTCATCTTTTCACTAGATTCTCTTTCTTTTTTCATTTTACTGTAATTTTCCATTAACGTATCTTTTAGATATACTTCTTCAAGTTTGGACAGGATTATCTTTGAACCCTCGCTATCCTTTAGTTCATCTCTATCTATTCCTTCTGTTACTTCTAAAGCTTTCCCTTTTAAGCTCATTCTTATCTCTATCCCCAGATATTTCACTTCTCCACACACCACAAGCCAATCTTCGACTTGTCCTCTCCATCCTTTATAATCGCCCAACAGTGTTTTTTATTTGGATTAATATAATATGTATCTATGTTTTAGAATGTACTGTATTTGCCACACCAGTGCATTTACAGTTCATAGATGGTACAGGTAAAATTAGATCAATTTAAGCTATTTTCTGTACAGGTAAAGACGTACAGAGAAGTGATAAGTTGTAAAAATGTGTGAGCGCAAACTACGAGAGAGAAAGAGAGATAAGGGTTGTCCTTACTTAGAGTGAAATTATTTATCAGTTATTACGGAGAGAGAGAGATTGTCCTTACTTAAAATATCGAGTTAAATTATTTATGAATTATTACAGAGACAGAGAGAATAACATGAGAGAGAGAGAGAAGTTATTCTTACATTAGTTATCAAAAGATGGAAATTCATGATTTATGAATGAAAAAGGAAAGAGAGTTAGTAGAAATCCATTGACATGCTGTGGGTAAAAATTGACATATTTGACAGCTTTTCCCTGCCCTTCTCCAAAGGTTTCACAAGAGATTTGGAAATATTTGTTTGTTTAAAATATCACATAATTTATTATATTATTTAATCTTATTAATATTTGAAAATTAGCACGTATTATTAGGTAAATCACTTTTTTATCATACAAAACAAATAAACATATACAGGCAGTCCCCAGTTATCGGCAGAGGTTCCGTTCTGCCGGCATGACAGTAACCGAAAATCGCCGATTTTCGGTTTTATAGTCACCTCTGTTAGGTATGTATCGGCACCTGTACCCAATTATTAGCTCCGATGAGCGGAAATGTGCGATTTTCGGCACCGAAAATTGCCAATTTTCGTTGACATAAAACCGGATTGCCGATAACCGGGTACTGTCTGTACATGTAACCATAAAAATTCTATCATCTCGGCAAGAGAGAGAGAGAGAATTATTTTTATTTAATGTTATTTAATTTACACATACAAGAAAAAAGCTTGAAAATTTATAAATAATATAAAAATGTAAAGAAACACTTTTGCAGGGTTTCTTGAGGATTTGCAAATGCAGCGTGTCTGTGAAAAAATTGCATATGACAATTAGGTTCCAATGAAAAGTTTGCTTGTCTGTGAATTCGTGCAAGTTGAATCATTGTGAATTCGCGCAACTCGAATCGTGTATTACTGTCTTTAAAAAAAGGGCATTTAAGAAAAGTAATGAGATATGACTAATGATTTATTATGATCACCAGTAAATAAACTAAAAAGGGGAATGTCAAGGTCAAATAATCATTGAGAATTTTATTGATAGGATACAAGTAAAATACAGTGGAAAAAATGTATTTCAAAGAAAAGTCATTTAAGAAAAGTAATGAGACATAACTAATGATTTTAAGCAAAGTAATAAGATATAATAACTAGTGATTTATTATTATCACTTAAAATTAATTCAAATTATATGCCACATTCCTCAAAAAAAAAAATTCCCTTGTTGAACCATGTTTAGTGACCAATCTTTGAGGCGCTCATTTATTTTTTATATCGCGTACGTGAATTTGACAGATCTCCCCTAAGAATTAGTCTTTTTACCTTTAACAAACCCTTCCTCTTCCTTCAGAGTTTTGATTAATTTCCAAGTATTCAAATGTGCTCCACCTGCCAAACGGTTTATCACAGAATGAAACCCCTCTTCAGCATTATTTGTTCATGGTGGATCTAGAAGAATATGCTGATTAACAGTCCATACAGCTATCAGGAATGTAGGTGGTTCTCTCCGTCTAGCACCACATCCTCTCACACTGCCTATGTAAGTTAAGTTGAAGTAAGCGATGAATTCAGCAGGTATTTCGTCATCATCTATTAAGTTTTCATAAGCCTCTTCAACATCTTCAATGGGGAGGAAGGCTAATGCTGAAAAATATCAAATTTTAAGACAGAATTCAAGAGTCTGCATTGTATTTTTCTATTAGCCCTAAACCTGTAATTTTTTTAATCATTGGTTGGGTCAAATGAAACAAACATGCCATAACAGATGAATAGGGAATGATGAATTAACTGCCTTGTGCATGGAGATCTGCTAGCCAGTGACAGCCCTCTACTTCTGTTCTATTTATAGACATATTTCGTAACGGCACTAAGTGTGAATGTTGCCATGGTCATGATTATTTGACTGCTGTTGGAAAAAATTACTCAATAATTTGCTTGATATAATTATTTTTTCATGAAAACATGAATTCAGCAATAATTTTAACTTTAATATAGTGTATGAAAAGTCCCATGACAGTCTGTTGTGGTGAAGCGTCATCACTTGCGAATCCTATTCCCGGACCGTCCTCAGATTTACGACTGCAGACTGATGACAACATTGGTAACAATATAAACAACCCTCTCCAAGATCGATATGATGAAATGTATTTTATAGTTTTACTTATCATTAAAATTCACTAATTGAATTACAATCATTTTGATCATGTATATTTTTCCGTTTTACGGAATGTTTTTGTTGAAAACAAATGTGTTAGTGAACTTTGGGTCTTAATTGTCCCACTATTTTATTACTGATGATCTGAATCATCTCACAATTATATAACAGTATATTAATATGGATAATAATAAACTATAATGAGTAAATAACTAAAATAAAAAACATGAAAAAAGGAAAGAAAAATCTTACTCTTCATTTCGGAGACTCCACTTCATTTTACTTAACAATTATGCGTTTATGTCTCGGCCTAGGCATCTACATATGCGGCTGAATTCTGTCATTTTTATCATGTTTTATTTTTATTTTTCATCTTTTACCATGAGCTTTAATTCAAACATTTCTACATTGGTTAATTATCCATACTCTTTATGATAATAATGAAATACAGTATATTTGTAGGTATATATATAGATATCGCCAGTTAAACAGGACTGTCAGCTAAGACGGACACCCTGCCCCCCCCATTAGTCCGTCATGAATGAGGGTGGATATATATATATATATATATCACTATGTATATATATATTATATTATATATATATATGTATGTATATATGTATATATGTATATATATATATATATATATATATATATATATATATATATATATATATATATATATATATATATATATATACATACACACACACACACACACACACACACACACACACACACACACACACACACACACAGGTAGTGCTTGAGTTACGATAATTCGATTTTGCGATGGGGTTAGCAATTAATACCGAAACGACAATATTTAGAAAATATCTTTGAATTTCGCATGTGACAGGCACAGGCAGCAGCGTACAATCAGGCAGCGAGAGAGACCAGCTTACAACAGATCACCTTCTTTTCCTCCATCACTTTATCCTATCTTCTAGTTAAAAAAGTAAAAGAGAATGATGAAAGTATTATTAGGAACGTTATGCTCTTGCGTAAGTCCTTACAGCCATAAACAACTGAACATGAAACTGTCGTTTCACTAATAACAACCAAATTTAATAACAACAGCTATTTTGCTTGTATTTCAACCAACATACAGATACCGTAGTTATGTTACAAATGAAGTTTAATTAGAATAGGACTGATATATTTTTACATTTTACCTTTATTCGCCATGGAGAAAAGATCGGCAAGGAAATATGCTGCTAAATTTAAGTTGCAAGTCATAGCTGAAGCTGAGAAAACAGTGTTCAAACTGCTACTGACCATAAATTATCGTGCGTCAGCAACATGGATGAAACTCAGCCGTAAATAAAATTGGAGAGAAAAGTATTTTAATCAAAACTGCAGGGCATGAAAGAACACCTTACTGCTGTTTTCACACCAGTGAGAGATATAATTATATGCAAAGCTTGTATTGTGACGAAATCAAGCGAAAATAGTGAATGGAATCGTGATTTTTTTGCACAAAACAAACATGCTCCCAAAGACCAGTGTCATCTATAACGAAAAAAATAGCTAAATTAATTTCACAACGAAACTTATGTAAATTAAATTCTGACTTAAAAAACACTTCGTATAACGGAAAATAACCTTGTCCCCATATAAATAAAGTATCTAGAGATTCATTTATGCTAACTAGAAGCAAGAAAAGCTCTCAACTGAGTTAAATACGGCGAAATAAACTTACTGCGTAATCAATTTCCGAACCAAAACATTGATTGCTATGATTGCAATTTATAATGCAAAAGCAATATGAGAGTATATACAATATTATTGAATACAGTGAAGTAAATCATAATTTTTTAAAAGCTCCATGGAAAAGATGCATTTCTGTTATGTTGATGTTTGTATAATACGATATTAATACGTGAATATAGAGTACAGTATAATGTAGGCTAGGCTACCATACATGTATACAATACACCATAGTGTAGGCTAAGCTAATTCATGTTTGCTATCCAATTTCTCTTTGTATTGAATCATCATAAATCAATCCACATGAACCTCCAGAATTAGCTGATAATAATAATTACTATACTGTATATGTATAGAGTATACATTATATTGTAGGCTAGGCTACCATATATGTATAGACGGTACTGAATACCCTAGTGGAGGCTAGGCTATATTCAAGATATGTTTTTCCAACAAATGACGGGTTTTTTCGTAACCTAATCCCATCGTAAGTAGGATAATACCTGTATATATGTATGTGTATATGTATAACTGAATCACGAAAATATGGAATGTGATGAATATATAAATAAAGATAAAATCCACGAAGGAAACGGAAACACTGGAGTGCTGCGAGGCCTTTCGACACTAGTCCTTTACTTAGCAGACTGAAGAAATATAAAAGTATGTTTACAAAGAAAGCTCATATAAATGACAGATCGGGATTATAAAGGAAACATATGTACCTGGAATCCAACACAATTGAAGAATTAGTAGAACTGCCAAAACAGGATTAAATATTTAAGAGGTTTTTACAAAGGATTAGGATCAACCGTTCAGGAGCAGGGACAGGACAATTAAAAGATACAGGTTCATGACTGACCACCTAAAAATTTTTTTAGTACAACACAATAATTATCTTTTTTTTTTTTTTTTTTTTTTTTTTTACAATAACAACTTTTTGCAAGATGAACATTTTTACAAATAAAAAATTATATTAAACATACGGATATATAGAAAATATATATCAAGTAGCTACCTTGTAATTAGGTCAGTGATTTTATCTTTTAGGTCATTCTTGAACATTTTTCTAATACAGGGGTCCAAATAATACATGCCAGGGCTAAGATTAAAATTACAACTGGAAGTAAGCTGGATAATAGCGGACTCCAATAGATTTCTTGAAGAGAAACCTTTTGATCTGGCAATCACTGAACTTTCAGTCCAATTTATCCTGTGAGAGTTTTCACTTAAATGAATGAATATAGCATTGGATGCTTGTCCAGTTTTGACTGAATACTTATGTTTCTTAATACGTACATCTAAATCTTTGCTAGATTGGCCAATATAAAATGTTTGGATTGCCCCTCATTTGTTTGATCAGGTGCTTTGGTCTAAAAGCATTCACTTTTGTTATCGCGATGAGCTGTCACCCAGTCGGCGAGTTAACTGTTATGTCTTTATCATTGTATGTTTATTCCATCTTTATTAACTCTGCCTATGCCTATTCTGTTCGTAATCTGAGAAAGAGATTTAGGAACAGCAGGTAAGTGGTGTTATTTCATATCTAAAATAGGCAGTTATAAAGATTTTTAGAGGGGTTCTTTGGTGTTTGAACTAATAAAATAGGCAGTTATAAGCATTTTTAGAGGGGGGGTCTTTTGTGTTTGAACTATTAAAATAGGCAGTTATAAGAATTTTTAGAGGCAGGTCTTTGGTGATTGGACTGTTAAAATAGGCAGTTATAAGCATTTTTAGAGGGGGAGTCTTTGGTGTTTGAACTATTAAAATAGGCAGTTATAAGTATTTTTAGAGGTGGGGTGTCTTTGATGTTTGAACTATTAAAATAGGCAGTTATAAGCATTTGTAGAGGGGTGGTCTTTGGTGTTTGAACTATTAAAATAGGCAGTTATAAGCATTTTTAGAGGAGGGGGTCATTGTTGTTTGAATTATTAAAATAGGCAGTTATAAGCAATTTTAGAGGGGGATCTTTGGTGTTTGAATATTAAAATAGGCAGTTATAAGCAATTTTAGAGGGGGATCTTTGGTGTTTGAACTATTAAAATAGGCAGTTATAAGCATTTTTAGAGGTGGGGGGTCTTTGGTGTTTGAACTATTAAAATAGGCAGTTATAAGCATTTTAAGAGGGGGTTGTCTTTGGTGTGTGAACTATTAAAATAGGCAGTTATAAGCATTTTGAGAGGGGGGGGTCTTTGGTGTTTGAACTATTAAAATAGGCAGTTATAAGCATTTTTAGAGAGGTGTCTTTGGTGTTTAAACTATTAACCCTTAAACGCCGACTGGACATATCATACGTCGACTAAAATTGTCCGTTGGGTGCCGAGTGGACGTACCGTACGTCGACTACAAAAAATTTCAACCTTCAGTCAAAGTTGACTCGACTGAAATGGTCGAAAAACGCAATTGTAAGCTAAAACTCTTACATTCTAGTAATAGTCAATCATTTACCTTCATTTTGCAACAAATTGGAAGTCTCTAGCACAATATTTCGATTTATGGTGAATTTTTGAAAAAAAACTTTTTCCTTATGCCCACGCGGTAACTCGGCCGAAAATTTCAGAAATTCTTTTGTCATTTTGTCGTAAGTTTTGCACTGTTTTATATTAGCCGCTACATAAAGTTTTATATATGAAAATGTGCGCAATTTCATGTAAAATACAGCAACATACAACCCATGGTTGTAGCTTTTATCAGTTTGGAAATATTTTCATATAAACCACGATAACTGCCAAAATTTCAACCTTCAGTCAACTTTGACTCGACCGAAATGGTAAAAAAACGCAATTGTAAGCTAAAACTCTTACATTCTAGTAATATTCAATCATTTACCTTCATTTTGCAACAAATTGGAAGTCTCTAGCACAATATTTCGATTTATGGTGAATTTTTTAAAAACTTTTTCCTTACATCCGCGCCAGAAATTCTTTCGTCACGTTGTCATAATGCTTGCACCGTTTTATATTAGTCGTTACATAAAGTTTTATATATGGAAATGTGTGCAATTTCATGTAGAATACAACAGAAAATAACTCATGGTTGTAGCTTTTATCAGTTTTGAAATATCTTCA